>NW_023614505.1:0-60001 GCF_013339695.2 Rhipicephalus sanguineus
TTTAGGCACAAACGCCAAAAATAGGCATTTATAGGCACTATAAAAACACTATAAAAGCCCTTCTTAACCTCTAATTCATGCTCATATATCAAAGTGGAGCGATAGGAACGCAAGGAACAAAATAGGCATTTGCCTAAAATCCAGTCTCTAATGATGACATATGAATCTTACTGCTTTTCTCTAAATTGCTTCTAGCCTGTTAATTTTGCACTGCTTATATGGATTCTAAATGACAGATGCGTAGTCAGCTACTGGACGATTTAGGGATTTACAGTAGACTCTCGATAATTCGAACTTGAGGAAACCTCAGGATTTTATTTGAATTATCAGATGTTTGAATTATCAGAAGTTCTCATAAATATGACTCTGGGCAACACACCAACTAACACTACGATGTTTATTGTTTCTCAGTGCCGCAGCAACATCATAGACTGCTCTGCATAATTGCCAGTAAAATTTTTAGACATCAGCGATAATACTGGTACTTGTTATTATACAAGGCATGCACGGGTGTGTAATTAAGGGACGAAATGTGTTGCGTCCCACGACAGTTGCTAGCCCCTTGTAATTCTTAGGACGCTTTTTTGTATGGCATACTGCAGAGAAAGTGACTTTAAGAAACGTTTGGCATGCGATAGATCAAGGCCAGACCATACAGTTTTGCAAAACAGTGATTCAGAAATGGACGCCGTTCCAAGCAGTAACGAGGAGGTGCCCGGGGACGCACGCTTGGGCCGTACTCGCTGGTGTGTCTCACTTAGCTATATCAGAGAATTTTAGCGTGCACGGCATTCCGATATACGCAAAGGGGTCTATGGAATATCGGCACAGCGAGTGCACACCAGCGGAATAATAGAATACGATAGGTTTCTACAATAACAATTTTGTGCTTGCCAAGGTTTTTCTTTGCGCCACCAGATGGTCCCATCTATCTGGCCTCTCACGGTTACGGCTGCAGCAACCCGGTATTACATAGCACAAGGAAGTCCACGGACAAACTAACATTCACTATTAACGCTACATGCGTGTTACTTATTAGCGATGTTATTTATCTATAGGCTACTCCACTTTGATAGATTGTAGTCGTGTTAGCGTGTACCGTACGTGTAATGAAACGCCACGCACTTTCCGCTTTTTCCACGCCTCGACGAGCAGCTCCGCCCTACTCAGCGGTTCCCCGACATGCTGGCACGTAGTCGCTCCGATTGCACTCGCGCCGTGGAGCACACGACAAATTAGTCGATGCGACACGATGAATCGCAAGCACGGATCGGGACAGCAAGGAGACCCACTGGCTGGGAGTGAGAGCGTCGCCTGGCATCGGCGCCACAATAAATACACTCAGATCGGCGACGTCACTGTTACTAGCGTATCGTCACTCAGGATGGTATTTGCGGGATGTATCACACCTTACACGTAGCACTAGTGTCGATGTCGCAGCGTGTCAATCTTCCTTTGAGCTTTTGCACGCTGTTTGCCCTCGAAATAAAATTACTTCCACGCAACGGATGCCATTCAAATTTGGCCAAAAAGACCTATGCATACCGAGCACTCGAATGAATGGCACATCTCGACTTTAAAATTTGATGTCAGTGCTCCTTTAAAGTTAATGTTCATTTGCCAAGTCTTGCACCAATTGCAAAACCTAGCAAATGACTCCTGCAAGCGGGAATGGTCACTGTGTGTTTTAAAGGGACTGTCTACCGTTCGAAAAATTTTTCTGATTGTGGTGGAAATGAGAACATCATTCGTCACATCGGCGGCAATGAGCATGACATCGTTCGTCACATCGGCAGCAATGAGCATGCTTTTGCCCCATAAAAAAGGAATTATATTTTTAATTTGATGTTGAAAATCGTGAAAGAATGACCGCTAGCGTCACCCAACAGCGACGTGGTCAATCTACTGGTAGGACAAGAAATCCTCGCAGGTAGGCTCATTCTGCTTGAAAACAAACACGTATAACTTGAAATTGTATTTTACGCACTTGAGGCAGCTTTCGGCTGCGTCAGAGAGCAATTTTTTGCTTTTTTTTTTCTCACGCGTCCAAAAAGGCGCCCGGTGGCACTGCTTGCGGCGCCGTTTTCGATTTCATGTGCTTCAACTCATGCGCTATGCCATGCGGCTCTCCGCGCTGGTCGTACTGTGCTGCTGTATTGTTGTTAGGATGTCTGACATGTGCTGCGCTGTGAAGGCGTGCGTTTATTGTCTCTTTTTGGTTAATCGACGTGGCTTGGATTGCGGCAGCAGTGCTAAAGACTGCGATTACAGCAAAACAAGTGTTCTGTATTCGTATAATAGGCTTCATTTCCCCGCTAGCGCGCTGAGAACGGCTGTTACATTCATTACAATAGTGTTCAGCGAAAATAAAGTAATCCTACAGAAATCACATGTGCTTTCGATTTTAATTTTTACCGGCACTACAATTGTCATCGCATCCACCAACCAGTGTTGTGGGCATGTTTCATGCCAATGGAAGAAAACCGAACGCAGATCGAAAAATTCTGTTTCAAAAATTTCTACTCACTTTTCAGAGAACCCGCTGCAAGGTTGGACACTTCAGACTGTATGCTTTTCATTGCGGTACAAAACAGAAGAGCGATGAAGGACAGTAGACAGTCCTTTTAATCACTTCATATAAAATTCAATCATCGGCCGAGGAAGCCGCCAAGGGCCAGCAACCCTTGGCCGAAGCCTAGGCGGGATCCAGGCCCATCCCACCAATTCGCAGGACAATCAATAAAGTAAATTGATCTGATCGGCATAAAAATGAACAGAAGAGGAGGCGTAAACAGGCAAGTCATTTATGTAAATTAAATAAATGTAGAGGCTCAAGAACGAACCCTTGGGGCACTCGAGATGTTAGATTAGTAGCAGCGGAGTTGGATGACCTGTAAGAAACGAACTGAGAGCAAGATGACAAAAAGCTAGATATCCAGTTAACCAATTGAGGCTTGTTTAATATAACATCAAGTTTAGCAAGGAGTTTAGAATGCAATACTGTATCAAAGGCCTTTGAAAAGTATAAAAAAGCGTCAACCTGGTTGCCAAGATCAAGGTTAAGAAAAATATGCGCGAATTCAGCTGTGTTGTACTGAAACCACGCCTAAACCCACGTTGCCTGTGAGACAGTAGTTGGTGCCATTCCAAGAAGAGCATAATGTGTTTACGAATGATATTGTGGAAACAGGCAGACAGATGTTGATGCTATGAGACCACAAATTATGTATTTTGTCTGGAACCATTTACACAGACGCGAATAAGAACATGCGCGACGACCGTCTCGTGCTGGTTGCTTCGTCATCCTGGTCGGATTCTTGTAGCCCGCGCTAGTGCGCTACAGGGGCCCCTTCAAGCGAGGAAGTCGCGGGTTTGTTGCAAGTGGCCAGGAGCAGACCGTTAAGCCGCAAAATGCACGCGGCGAGTATGGCAGTCCAAAGTGGTTGTAAGATGCAACGTTGTCGAAGTGTCGGTGTCCAAGTATGCAGGCAAGTATGCAGTATGCGGTCGACGGAAATAGCATCTTCGCGGCTGTTGATGAGCAGGCGGAAGTGTTTAGGTGTGCGGTTGACGACCTTAAACGGGCCATCATACGGGGGCTGCAAAGAGGTCGCACGACATCGTGTCGCATAAAAACGTGCGTGCAGTGTTGGAGGTCAGGGCTGACATACACACTACGAGATGTTAGTCATTGTGGAGGCGAAACGACGGTACGCATAGCATTGCGTAGATGGTATGCATAGTCTGAAACGTCTGCAGATACCATGGCCGTGTCAAGGAAGAAATCACCAGGAACTCAGGAGTGGTGCCAAATGTCAGCTCGGCGGCGCTTATGAAGGAGTCGCTATGAAGAGACGTGCGGATGCCAAGCATAACGAAAGGAAGCCGTTCGATCCATGATGAAGGAAAAGTGGAAGCCATGAGTGACGCCTTCAGTTGGCGACAAAAACGTTCAATGATTCCATTGACGATGGGATGATACGAGGTAGTCTTGATGTGGCTGACACCGAGGAGCCAAGAGAGATTGGCGAACAATATTGAGTCGAACTGGCGACCACGGTCAGTCGCAATGGTGGAAGGGACACCGTAGCGGCTAATCCACAGAGTGACGAGCGCTCGGGCTGTCGACTCCACAGTTGTTTTGAAGAGGCATCACTTCAGGCCATCTTGTAAATCTGTCAATGCAGGTTAACAGGTAGTGATGGTTCCCGCATGGAGGAAGTGGACCAACAATGTTGACGTGTAGGTGGCTGAAGCGAGCGTCCGGGGAAGGGAACGTGCCAAGAGGAGTGACAGTGTGACAATACACTTTAGACTGTTGGCACCTAAGGCACGCACCTGACCAAAGATGAACGTCTATGTTAATCCTCGGCCACACATAATGTGAAGTGATGTCGCTGTGTGGCGCGAATGCCAGGGTGAGCCAAAGAGTGCAAGGCATCAACAACTGCTCGACGAAACGGGAGAGGTACGTAGGGACGAGGACGTCCTATCAACGTACAACGTATCACAAATGAGGGGCACATCACAGTCAGGCACCAAGACATCAGCCAAGAAGAGAGATGTGCCGCGGTTTTGTAACAGCTGGCGCTCCTCGTCATTCTTCTGGGTGGCAGCCATGGCTGTGAAGTCGATGCTCGTTCGCTCGTGTTGTGTTGCATGAACAGCAGTGCGAGAAAGTGCATCTGTGCATTGACGCAATGGCCGAGGAAGTCCACCTGCGTGACCCCAAACTCCCTCTTAGGGCCGTTAACGAGACCGAACTTGCTCAGTCTTTCAGGCACTTGACGTAGATAGTGCTTGTGAGCTTCAGTAGAGGTACTGAAGACTAGTATATTGTCGAGATTGGCGAAGCAGCAGGTCAAGCGACGTAACACCTGGTCAACGAAACGTTGAAAGATTTGTGCTGCGTTGCGAAGACCAAATGGCATGCGTAGATATTCGAACAGGCCAAAGGGTGTTATAATGGCCGCCTTCGGAATGTCTGCGGGTTCGACTGGGATTTGGTGATAGACTTTGACCAGGTCGATCTTGCTAAAAATGGTGCAGCCATGCAGTGCTGAAGTGAAATCCTGGATATGGGGAATCCGGTACTGATCCGTAACAGTGGCCTTGTTAAGAGCACGGTAACCACCGCATGGGCGCCAATCACCAGTCTTTTTAGGCACCATGTGGAGTGGTGAGGCGCAAGGACTGGAGAAGGGACGAATAAAACCAAGATCAAGCATGTGCTCAAACTCTTTTTTGGCAACAGCGAGACGATCTGGTGCGAGGCGACTAGTCCAGGCAAATACGGAAGGGCCCTTCATGATGATGTGATGTGTCACGCTGTGGGCGGCCGAGGACTGAAAGGAGGGTGGTTGGAAGACATCCGAAATCTCGGCAATGATGCTTGACCAAGGGTCAGGAACGGTTGTGTGTGCCTGAAGAAGCCTGAGTGGTGAAGCGCGACAGGAAACGGCACGTATGGCTAAGCTTGTCTTAGAGTCCAGGATACGGCTATGCCGTACGTCGATGACGAGCTTGCAGTGCCATAGGAAGTCGGCTCCAATTATTGGTTGGCGCACGTCCGCAATGACAAAGAGCCAGCGAAAAGTACGTCTGAGGCCAATGTCAAGAGTCACCAACTTTTGGCCGTAAGTCTGGATAGTCGATCCGTTGACCGCGGTGAGAGGAGGGGAGTCAGGAGGATGGCGTCTTTCAGCCACATAGGAGGAAAGACTCAAGATTTCAGCGCCAGTATCGACGAGGTAGCGGACCTTGGTGCGACGGTCGGTAACATGGAAGAGGCGACTGTGGCTGGCACCGGGAACAGCGGTCGTTTCCCACGTACGAACAAGGCTGGCGACAGTTGTTTGCACGCAACCCTTAACGGCGGTGGTACCAGCAAAGGCCATCAGGACTAGCAGAACGGCAGCCAGAGTGATTAGGGCTGGGGCGGCGAGTTCGTGATGAACGCGGCTGGTTTGTGTGGAAGGCGGCAACTTGAGCTGTTAGTTGTTCTACCTTTCGGGTGAGCTCCTCATTAGCCGCGAGGAGACATGCATAACTGTCACTACTAGCTGTTCTGTTGGGCAAAGGGTCTTGAGGGTGACGAAGCGTGGCCACGGAAGGAAAACCAACATCCATAATCTTGTCAGCCAACTGAGCCTGAGATTCCAGTGTGGATGCTGAAGACGCTGTCAGAATCATGCGGACCTGTGTTGGAAGGCGCTGCAGAAAAATTTCCCGAAGAAGGGCAGTGTTCGGAGACGCAGCAAGATCGGGCACCAAGGTTTGCAACGACGCAGTAGGTCAGTAGGTTTACAATCGCTGAGCTCCTCTAATGTAAGGAGTTGCTGCAGTCAATATTGTTCGCTGTCAGTAGTGCGCCTGATGAGGGTCTCCTTAAGATGATCATAAGGATGATCCACTGGAGGAGAGAGTAAACATTGCAAACGACCGCAGCAGTATGAGGTGGAAGCGCTCCGATGACATGGTCATACATGGTCAACTGTGAGGTGAGCAGATGACGATGGAACAATGACTCCATGAAGATGAACCAAAGTTTCGAGACCGACGACCAGAACTCTGGAACCTTGAGAGCGGAAACCTCGGGCTCGCAGGGCTGCGGCGATGATAACGGTACCTGCTGAGAGGTCATGAATGTCGGCTTCGGGAAAGGCTGCGGTGCTCAAGTTCCTGGCAGCTGCAGGCCAAGCAAAGCGGCTGAGGCGAGCGCAAATCAGGAAGAGAGAGCGATCAGGCAAATCCGGGTCACCAATTTGTGGAAACAGGAAGACAGATGTCGATGCTGTGAGACCACAAATTATGTATTTCGTCTGAAACTATTTAGAGACGCGCATAAGAAAATGCATGACCATCTCGTGCTGGTTGCTTCATCATCGTTGTCTCCGGCTTCTTGTAGCTCGCGCTAGTGCACTACAATATGTTCTAAAATCTTGCATAAGTGAGAAGTCAATGATATCGGTCTATAATTCAATAGAGACTGCTTCTTACCAGATTTGTAGAGAGGGAGCACTTTTGCTATCTTTCATGAGAAGGGAACAGTGACAGAAGATAAAGATTTATTGAATATGACTGACAGATATCTGGATGACCATAGGGAGTAGCGAACTAAGAATGCATTGTGGATCCCGTCCAGGCCAGTGCATTTTTTTATATCCAATTTTAAGATAAGGTTGAGAATGCCTTCATTCATTATTTCAATATCACTGATTGGTTCAGAACGAACTATGCCTGTCAGAGAAGGAATGGAGTTGTTGTCAGGAACAAACACAGACTGGAAATAGTTATCAAACGCATTCGATATTGCTGGAAGGTCACTAATAACGTCATTATCAATTCTGAAAGAAGGTGAGGCATCGGTAGGCAAAATCAAATACTAAAATTTGCGTGGATTCGTCAACATGTCCGGCAACTAAACGCGAAAAAAGAAATCTTGGACTGTTTTCATCTTGGAGTTAAGTTCACTCTTTGCCCTCTGAAATCTGTCTAGGTCAGCGGGATCGTTAGTTCTGTCCCCGAGCCACGGGGTAAGAAACTGTGGCGGTTGCTATGGTGATGGCAGCTGCTTGGCTATTTTTAGCACAAGAACAGCGCAGCAGGGGTTTCTTGTTAACAGACGTCTTACTGCCAGTTTCGACAACTTCGCTGTTAAAAATGAAACCTTAATCTTAATTTTCTCCTATATTAATAAACCTGTTACGGTGAAATTAAAAGCATCACAGTTCTAAGAGCACAATTTATCAACCTGTGATGATGTGTGTGAGCGGAGTGGTGATTTTAGGTAGAAGAAAGTGACGATGATGATGACACGCTGCACCTGCGGTACGTGGCAGGATGCAGGAGACTCGACCAATGAGTGCCATCCACGGTGGTTTGGAAGAGAACGGAGGAGCAGGGCAGACGTAGCCGGGAGAAGACGGTGCCCAGGGTGCAGGATTAGCGGCCTGCCGAGTTCCTGGCTGAAGGTCACTGCAGGCTCCCACCTGGCACCACGTCAAACTTCTTCCCGGTGCCTGGCGTTTTGGGATCGCCGCAAGGAGGTGCGATCCAAACACCCCTGCCTCTCCACGGCGACGACGGAGCATGGGCTGGCGAACGCCGAAAGGGCGTCTGGCCAATGACCTCCACCGGGTCCGACGTCTACTGCCGTGTCTATGGTCTTCGCTCGTTTCTGCAGTGCTCGCTCGTCATATGCCATCACCACCCACACGTGAGCCTGCCCGAACAGCATCCATGACTTTTCCTGCCCAACGGTGAACTCTTTATTTGAAAACGTGTTGCCCTTTATTATGCACATGTTATTTTGCTTTGTTTGCTTTTGTGCTATATTTATTGTGCTTGTGCTCTGTAAATATATAGTGTTCGTCTTGTTCGTAAACAAACGGCCTCGTTTCTTTCTATGACTGTTACGTCATCGCTTTCTTGCACTAAAGCGAACAAGCGTCTTAGATTCGCGACGCAATCTAAACCGATTCAGTTTCACTTTATTGTCCCTTTGAAGTGTGTGCCACAAAACTGCACATGAAATGGAGCACCTCGTGACATCAACATCAACTTGGTTTAAGTGTAAGCTAAAACCACCTACATCGCGAATGTGTGTTGGCTGCCATGCCCCTTGCGTGCGCTCCCCCACAGTTAATGCAGTTCTCACGTGCATGCAATGCTTCGCGTGGAGAGTGTATCACCGTTTTGTGTGCTCATGTGGCAAGCGGTGTTTACAAAAAAATAATAATAAAAACATGTTGGGTCCTGCATCTCTCTGTGCTCTCTGAAACTGCAACTGGGCGCTACAAAAACGTCTCCAAATAACTGCTGGGCACTCAACCGAACAAGATTTCCCGCCATTATGAGTGGGTTGTTAGCTACTTATCGTAACAGAATAAAACAATGAATCAGTTTAGATTGATAAATTGTACTCAGAGAACTCTAATGTCGTTAATCTAGCTATCATAGGTTTATTCATATAGGAGAAAATGAAGTTAAAAGTTTCATTTTTAAATTTCACGCCGAAATCTCCGCACGTGACGTCACGGATTTCAAAGTGTACTTATCGTATTTTGGCGCCATTGGCCCAACGAAATTTCCTCAAACTTGGTATGTTAAGTCTATGGCCCCCTCAGAGGACAATGTACAGTAGACTCTCATTAAATGGAACCTGAAGGAACCAGAAAATATGTTCCATTTAACATGAGTTTCGTTTACTGAGAGATGAATAAGAGTACAGAATACGAGTACGAAACCAATCTTGTCAGAAGCACTTGTTCCGTTTAAGCAGCAGTTCCGTTTAAAAAATTTCTGTTTACAGAGAGTCTACTGTACTGCATTTTTACCGATTAGGAACTACGTAGGCCCTAGTAGGGGCCGTCAAAACATGTGACATCATGGCGATTAGTGCGGAAACTTCAAGGTGGCGTCGCCACCCACATTTTCTTTTTGTGAGTTCTCTCGCTTACTAAGCTTCTTCTCGCAGCAAGTGTGGTGTTTTTGGTATCGTGAAAAAGTAGTTCACTAATATGAGAAAAATCGTTTTGCTCTTTGGTGTCCCTTTAAAGCTATTATCTGTTCTAGTAAACACGGACAAAACCGAGGGAAGACAGGATGCGCACAGTGTTTACTAGTGCAGTTAGTAGGCTTTAAAATGAATGTGAATCAACTAGCCCGAGTTGGTGCTCTACCTTCAGAAAAAAACAAGACGTAAAAATTCAGCAGATCCCACGCTTTGTGGGAATCGGTTTCATGAGAAGCAGTCAGCGAATACTTCTATGCTGTATTTTATGGTTTTGAGCCAAGCATTACGAGGTGGATCGACGTGTTTTTGTAAGTGTATTCATTTTTAAGTTTAGTAGCTGTGTGCGCATTGTGGGATTACCAGGCACGTCGAGAACACTGGCGTTTAAAGGGTAATTTATGGTTCGACGTAGTGTCAGCCTTCACGTTAGAGTACCTACGCCAGTATTATCGAAACTAAGTGCACTTTATGGTGCAATCATGTGGATATCATACGTAACTTTCGTTAATGTATTCCTCCAGGGTCGAGCAATGCTTCAATATAGCTTGCTGAATCATAGAAATACAAATGTAATGTTTATCAGACTGCTATCAAAGCGGAGCCAACACTGGAACCACAGACGTTAATCTGATATGACGCCTGTATTGTAGGAGTACATATGTAGTGTTTATTGCTTCCTTATGAAATAAGACAGCCAGCACCACAAGCACAATTGGTGTTGCACCGACATTACGCCTGCACAGGCTGTTTTTCGAAACCAGTTTATAGACCTGCCGTGGCTCTGTGGGAGAATACCTGATTGCCACACAGAATGCTTGGGTTCAACTCCTGCTGGGATCCTAATTTTTATTCTTTGCATTTGTCGGGTCAACGCTGCCGATGTCAGTTTTTCTTAAAGCTCTCGCATTTAAATTACCAATGTCTCTTCTCGCCGTTCCTGGGTGGATATAAACTGTCAATCCACTGTGGCGCATACCCGAACTCCGTGGCCCGTGGTAAATGGGTATGTGCCACACCTGGCTGGAGTAAAGGGTTTGACGATGTACGCGACAGGATTTTCACTTTATTCATGTCATGACCCAACAGTCATATTCATCAAATCCTCTTACCCTCCCATGCCACTTTTGGTCTACACAAAGTTAAGCAGGCGATCATGAGAGCACACAGACGTAGGCGGCTAGATTAGATTAGGTCAGTCAGTCAGTCAGTCAGTCAGACAGACAGACAGATAG
The DNA here is from genome assembly GCF_013339695.2 of Rhipicephalus sanguineus. Classification (NCBI taxonomy): domain Eukaryota; kingdom Metazoa; phylum Arthropoda; class Arachnida; order Ixodida; family Ixodidae; genus Rhipicephalus; species Rhipicephalus sanguineus. The sequence goes on from NW_023614505.1 coordinate 10,750, forward strand.
ATACATAAAAACGCTCAAAGTCCCAAAGGTTCTCTGAGAAATGCTTCACATTTAAAATTTTTGTGTGAGTACTCCTTCAAAAGCATTGCACGAAAATCACCAATGACAACAATCTGTACACAACCCGAAAGCCAAGAAGAAATTTAAAAAGAAAGAAAACCTCTATTACTGTCTGTTAACCCATGGTGGAAGGACTGTCAAATGGGAGAGGCTGACGCACTAACATGCTTTGAAGGTCTTATACCTTAGAGGCATGTAGTATCGAAAACAGCAAATGGCTAATTCATGAGCATTTACAATGAAGCTTTAATCTGCCACATAGTAAGCTAAGAGGCAAACAAACTTCTAGCTGCTAAACAAATATTTGGGCAAATAAGTACTTGGCAAAGTATAAGGCAAAAAGAATCAGTTTTATCAAATTATACATAAAAAAAAGCCTTCAGCTGAAGTTTAGCATTAGTGTCACTCGATACTTCTCGCAATGTCTGATCATTCAGGAATGCCTCCACAACAGCAACGTACAAGTTACTCCGACCAGGCTAGTGCGTTGCAATGTACTAACAAGGCAGCATAGCAAATAATTTCTTTCAAACACTACAGACAACCGGCACTTATCTGCCAAGCATAACACAAACACATCTTCATTTCAACTGTAATAGTTTTCGCCACACAATGCCTTCAAACAATGCTTTGAGAGCTTGAAAGCACGAATTAAGAAATGATTGATAGCAACAGCAGCAGTGAAAAGTAGGCAGCAATAAGCTTGAGAAACCAATATGTGACAGTACCGATTAATGGCAAGTATATTTACTCCCTTATGCAAGAAACCATATTTTAAATAGAGAATATGGTTTCTTACACCCTTCAGTAAAAACCATAATAGAGTGGGGATATGCGGGCGACAAAAAACAAGAAAAAAAAAAAGCAGACACCACCACACGCGCGCATACACAATATAAATTCAACCGTGTTCAAACCACTACCGATGATCGCGATGCGGCACAGGGCAGCCCCACTCGCGAACAAAGTCTACGAGGGACAAAGTAACACACGAGGAGAGCGCTAACTCGTCCGCGTGTGTTACTTTGTCCCTCGACCATGACCTACAAACTAGCCCAAGTCGCCACTCTTCTGCTTCTTGGATAACAGCGCACAAAAGAACGTAAAAAGGAACCACGACAAACGCCAACTCGCAAGCTCAACTCAGTGCTTTTACCGTCGTTTTTCTTTCTTTTTTTTACGTTATTTTTGTCCGCGTTCTTCGTGCACTGTTCCGCAAGATGAAACCTTGAGAAACACGCTCGATTAATAGTTTTGCTGAACAAAATTACTACCAATACACCAGACACGCACGAACGCGTTGAACAATGAATGTGGATAACGCGAAACAACGTTCAATAAATACTATGCATATACTCACTCTCGCAGGACGTTGTCTAATTAACCAAACGCTAATTAAACAGATCACAACATTATAGCACATTACTGGTGCCAAGAGCAGCGAAGAAGTTACGGGTAGTGCGCTGTATGTTCCTCTACAAACGCGCGTTCCAACTACGCGCCATAATTTGACATGTCTGAAACTCGCTGAGAGAACGAAAGTACGTACTTATGTCGCTGCTGTTCGTCTTGGATAAGCTTCTTTAGCTCATCAATGCGCTCTAGGGTCAGCTTTCGTACGATTAGGGCACCGGGGGTGTCGAGTTCGCCGCGATCTCCTCGCTTGCGCCTGCAACAAAACGGTGCTATCAACCGCGGTTCAAACCTTCAAACCCACGTGGAGTTTCGGGGGGGGGGGGGGTCGAAAAGAGGAGAAGAGAGGGCAAGGGGAGCGCGCGTCTCATGACTTACTTGGGAGACTCCACTTTCTCCAAAAGATCGGCATACTGCAGAGCACAATTCTGAAAAGTAATGACACTCTAATTATACAATCCGGAAATCTGGACCACTAACATTAAACAGCACTGTTCATATTCGGCCTACCTTCTGGGAAAACCAATCGTTCGGTCGGTTAGACTCGCCGAAAGGCCGTATCGCTCTGCTTACGGACACCCTGAAATTTAACGCACGATGTTCGTTATTGCGCGCGCCGAGCACACCATCACAAAACGACACATGGCGTTAGAGCCAGACTTTCTGACGCTTGCCGCACGTGCAAAACGACGCGCAGAATGCTAGGCCAGTCACTTACCAATTCTGGTCTCCGCTTCTTAACACCGATGACGCCAAACACAGTCGTTCGCGCGTAGACCATATATCTGTAGCAGTTTGTTTCAGGCGATACTCTGAAAGATCGAGCAACGCAGAGCATGGTTCATCACCCGGCATTTCAGTTTTCATCGCCGCTGTGAGTACGAGATCCACTAGGCCGACACAGTTCTTATATCAAGCAGCCCTGACAAAGAAAGCCGCGTCTAAGCTGAACTGCGACCCCTCATCAATCGCATTCTGGGAGCATCTAATGAGCAAGCGTCACAACTCTACAGGGAGCCACAGGCGTCTGATACGACACTCGGCATTTAACACTTCACTCTCGTAAAAACAACAAGAAAGCTAATGTTTATTTTTTTTAGGTTTTAGTCTAGTGGAAAATACTTTTAACGTGCAAAAACACCGGCAATATCTTTATGAAAACAATGTAGAAACTTTGCAAGAGAAATTTCCTACTTGATGACGACGCCATCTTGTACTGTTATTGAGAGTTGCGTGCTGTTCCTGTACCACGACTACAGTAAACTTTGTAGTGGCAAAAGCGAGGAGCTTCTCGTGAGGCTCAAAAAGCTGCCGCCGCCGGTGGCGCTGCAGTAGCTACCGCGAGGTGCTGCTGCGGGGAAACGAGTATTGCGTGGTACAACGCCGCAAACTTTTCTTTTTTCTACTGATGCATCGCTTGTGAAAACCATTTAGTTGCCGGGTGACAGTTTCAGCACTGCCGAAGGCTTTTTATTTTGTTCTTCTTAGCAAAGTGAACTACAGGAGTAATTTACCGGTCAGTTGTGGTGGTTGGTTGCAAAACTTTATTGAGGTCCTGCAAGGCGCGCGTCAGCGTGGTTCACTTTAAAACTTGAAAACAATATATTCAGATAATTTTTGCCCGTTACTTGCGCAAAAGAAACCATGTACAAATCACGCACTTTATTTATGAAGGAAATAGTACTTATGAAAGAACATGCTGTTGCGAATAGCCACAAAGTGTGTGATGATTTGACAAATCAAATAACTTTAACGCAATAGCGTTAAAGAGTTCGTTTCGCAGAAATTCCGATGTCAGCGGCGGCGACTTTGGCCGCGTGAGCAAAAATTCGAGGCAGATGAAAATAAAGAAAAGAGCCAGAGGGCGTTCGCGCTTTGGCTTTCCTTGCGGCACAGTTTAGGTCTCTTTAGCGTGCGTTTCATTTTTTTCATTCAGGTTCTGAGCAATGTCTTCATAAGTGTCTCTACTCATTGCACCTGCACAAAGCATACAATGCAAAGTCTATTACTTGAAAAATATTTCTTGCTTCAAGAAGGGAATTTTCCCGTACTTCTCAGTACCATTAAAATAGCAGCTTGCCACAATGTCAATCTGCTGATCTAAGGTGAAGCTCATCACTTTCTCATGAAAAATACCAAAAGGCTCCTTTCTTGTGCGTGTCGTGGCAAACACCAGGACATCCAGGTTTGGTGTGATAAGCTTCGTCCACAGCCTTGGAACATATGGTGAGTGGGCCAGGGCCTGCTGATCACCTGGTACGAGAGAATTCACTTCGTCGTTTTCGAAGGCCCTCGCGTTCGGCTCGAAATTTTGGTCTTCGACCAAGCTCGCTTCCTGCTCATCGCGGCGAGACGACCGTACTTTCTCGGCCGATTCAGACGAGGGAACACCGCGACGGTTTCTCTACGGCTTCACAAGTACTTTTGAAAGGTATGCAGGTAGGTCGGGTAAGAGCGTTGGCACCGCACCTGCTGCAAGAGCACGCCCGCCCGGGGGATTCGCACTTCGTTACCGCTGATAACATGTACGTAATCGCGAATAACAAAATGGGCAGCAAAGTGCTTTTCGCGCACCGCAGATGTCTCGGCTAGAGGTTTGTCCTTCCGTTTGAGGTTGCGCTCCCAATCCTTCCGGCGGTCTTCCTAGCTATTTTGGCACCGAAAACAACGAAATGTTTCGTCCGTACTTCTACGCGATGGTCAGTTCGTTGTATCCCGTAAGTTCTACTTGGCCCGGCGATGCTACCCTCCGCATCGTGGCAATCTATGCAGAGCTCAAGCGGTTCAGCTGCAAACGAACACTTACCCTAATCCACTGTTATATCACCGAATATACCCCGAGATCTATAACACCAGCATATGTAAGGTCTGCCAGACAGACACAGCTACGCTCAAGCATATGCTCTGGGAATGCGAGGCTAAAGCCAAACGTATTAATCCCGATGCTCTCTCGGCGAGGTGGGAAGCCGCTCTGCGCAGCTCCAAGCTCGCCGACCAACTCTGGGCAGTCCAGCAGGCCCGTGAAGCGGCGGAGAGGCAAGGCCTTCACGTCCCGACATGGGAGACCTGAGCCCGGGTCGTTAATCTGCCGGACAAACAATAAAGTTCTTTCATCCATCCATTCTACGCGATGGCCAGGGTAGCCTGTACGGCAATCCGGAGTGAAGCAATGCGTGTCCGGCTTTCTCTACTTATCCAATAGTATAAAGGGAGCCTCATTGACTCCGAGTGCACAAAATATGATTAAAAAAAAAGAATCACCGCAACGCAAATATGCACTACAGCGTCCACTCGCGGGTCGAGCTACGCCAAGCAGACCTTTGCACGTGTTGCGTCTCGTTTTCTCCTCGGGCTAGCGACAGCAGCGCCACACGCGGACAGCAGCTTTTTTGATCACAGCGGCTCCCTCGGGTGCCCGCTTCGCTCTTGCCACTACTCTAGGTCACTATACCAGTGTTCTGTGACTATACCACTACCAACCTTCTAGAACACTCGGCCTATTCGATTTACCATTGTACCACGACCTCCTCAGGTAGAGTGACCTAGAATAGGGGGAGTGTCCAAAGCGCCGGCTCCCGCGTGGGCCTTTTGCCGTGAACTCCCGCGCCGCGCCGCTGCTGCGCCGGACCCGTGGGCTTTTCGCTCTCGGGAAGCGCGCGGAAAGCCAGGGGCGTCTGCTACGCGCTGTAGTTTTCTGCGCCGCGGTTCCACACAGGGCACTTGAAGTCTACTTAACTTTTATAATGCGGTGCAGAATGGAGCTTATTCATCTCTAAGCGTTGTGTTAGTGCTGGGGCAACAACAGGATGCAAAAAATCATGTGTCAAGCGGCATCAGCGTGGTCTAGTTCCGGTCACAAAGTTCGAGAACGTTGGTGCGTGTGTAAAAACGCGCAAAACGGACACGCACAAGCAAAGAACGAAAAAAAAACCGTATTCGCACGAGTAATCGGGCAATAGCATCACGCATGCACAAATTAAGGGTAATAAAAAAACGTAAATTGCACGCGCAGTCAGCTGAAATACTTGCCCCAGTCAAAAAAAAGTTTTTCAAACCAATTGGAAATTTCCAATTGGATCTAACTGGAACCAATTGGAAAATTTCAACTGGATCCAATTGGAACCAATTGGAAATTTCCAATTGGATCCAATTGTGTTTTGGGACACCCATTGGAAAAATCCAATGGGTCTAATTGGTTGCCCCCATCGTTCCGAATGGGCCTGACCAACCTAACCAATTGGTAACAGTTAAAATGCAAATGGTTTAACCAATTAGACCAATTGGGGAACCCAGTTCACCCCTTTGGAAAAACCCTCTGCTCCACTTGGACTACCCAGTTGTGTTCAATGGGTCTAGCCTACTTAATCAATTGGTAGCACAAACAAAATCCAAATGGTCTGACCAATTACACCAGTTGGTGAACCCAGTTCACCCATTTGGAAAAACCCTCTGCTCATTGGAATACCCAGTTGTGTTTAATGGGTCTAGCCCACTTAGCCAATTGGTAGCACAAACAAAATCCAAATTGTTTCACCATTAGGTTAAGTGGTCATGCCCATTTATCTCATTAGAAATAACCTGTGGAGTGTACTAAAGCTATCCAAAGCAGTATGAACACGGAAGTAAGTTTAAATAAAATGTATTTTAACATGCTACAGAGTTCTTCGTAGCGGCATCCTCCAGTGACCTTCTTATGCCATTTCAGTCCTGTAAAAAGAGATAATGCATCATGGAAATTGAAAATCTCACAGTAGAGCATCCACTATAAGCAGTATTATGGCAGTCACTGCCAGCAGAGATAAGCATGCTATCTACAAGCAATGCATTCATTTAGAAGCATGCATTATCAGGTCACCTACATTGAGATGCAGCTCAATAATATAATCTGCAAGGCAATTATGCGCGAGGTTCATAATCTCTGTCATCAACAAAAACATCACAACAGTACATTCAGAGACGGCAGCAAAATTGAGATTTCCGGTATCTACGTGTGTTTCATTTCTGCTGTCGCCGCATTGCCTACTATGCACTGATGAGCCTAGGTTGCACTTCAATAATAGCTTGGCCATAAAACCAACATGAAAGCCTGGTAAACACTCTAAACATGTACAAAATATTGATAAAATGAATCGACGCACTTTTTGGCCAGTTTTTCTATGTCAGCCAACTTCTCTACTACAAAATGGTTAAGCCGCTTGAGGCTGTTTTGTAGTATTTCAGCTGGTAGACCAAGCCGCAGCAGCCTCTCCTTGTAGCATTCTGTCACCATAAAAACAAAAAAATGGAGTCAAAATTAGAGCAAGTCCTCCAACCAGTCACACTAATATTATGCAGAGCCAATGGAGGACAAACACGAGTCTAGTAAGGTAGTCATCCTGAGCTGATCAGAATACTTTTATTTATGAAAAAAAAAGAGCTTTAGCAATAATTGCCTTAAATTTTATGGAATAGAATTGTGCCTAACTTAACGCTGCGTTCACTTACCACGCATCACTGACACCTTCCACGGTGTTAGGGGCTCCTTTATGGGGCGATCTGGGAACCTAGGGGAGCGCTTGCCTGTAAATATAGAAATTGGTAAATTAGATAGACAGAAAATGCCACAAAAGCCAGTTGTATCCCAACTGAAAGGGTCCTGGAGCAATCTTGGTAGCCATGTTAATACATTTGCTTTGGAGGGGAACCAAGTTTACGTTCTCTGCATAATTTATAAAAGCATTTTGAGGAGTTCGAGCCTATTGATCATATTGATCAGTGACACCCAAACATACACTTTTTCCTGCCTACCTTACATGAGAGGTTTTGTGATGTCGTTACGACGAGCAATCTCATTATCCTTGCACATACGGCAATTCACAATAGCACTTTGGTCCCTAACTATTAGGTTGTCATTTGGAAAAATAAAACATGAGCGAAAAGGACAGGTGAACTATTGGGCCCATGTGCTCATCTGTTAGTGCTGAGTCTGTGTCAGCTCTACTTAAGTGCAAAAGGAACAGCTGGCTTGCATTATGGATGCACAGACACAGCCTGTTGATTTTGCAGACGTCATGGGTTTTAGGAAAGGCATAAGACAATGAGAGAGTGACAGCTGCCCCTCCAGCATGAAAATCTAAGAATTACACACAGCATCCTAAAATGAGACAAATTTGGTCCCTGTAAATACTGTGGCTTTTATGCACAGCATATGCATGCAGGGAGTATCCACACACTAGAATGCCAAAACATAGCACCCAAACTAAATCAAGACAGTCACTGCAACAGTAATGGCAAAAACACCACATAATAAACAAGGCGTTTGCAAGATATTTTGTAGTGCACACAAACTGACTGGAAGTAGACATTGCATCATCGAATGGTGTGCAATCAAGAGGGTGCAGCTTTAGCACACGTGGAACATAAAGAGAAAGGCCATTCAATGAAAAGATAGACGCTAATTGTTACTTGTATATGCATATTCTCATTTTTTTTCGCAAGAAAGCCTTGAATGAGAGGGATCTTCGACCCCATGCCTAATGCATTCTCGAGTTCCACAGAGATTTTCAGGAACTTTTCTAAGGTAGCCTACCTTGTAGCAAACGCCCCTTCAAGTCTGCTGGGGCCACTAGAAGCTCTTTGACAAACAGACTGTCCTTCGGCTGCAGCTGTATGCGCTGCCATGCGCCAGTTGGGATCTTTAATCCCTGGCCTATATCCACCTGCATAGCCACAAAATACACACACATAGCCTGCACACACTGTACAAAAATATCTCTGCTGTGACAAAAATTATTTCGTAACAGATAATTATCAGCAGTCTAAAAAATTATGTAGTCACAACTGTAGAATAAAGCTTACCGAGCTTACGCACTGGCAAGTAAAGCTACATGCCCCATATTCTTCAAAATCTTACCATGTCGTCAGGACCACGGGATTCAGGTGTGCTTTGTTGTGTTATAGCTGCGGGGCTACAGAAGGCACGTGCAGCAGCCGCTCCATTCTTCTCTTCGGGTCCCTGCGCCGGTGGTGGTGTTGATGGTGGCACCACTACAGTAGGCTGTACCATGGAGTGGGCGACTGTGCCGTTAGCACTTTCAACTGGAACATCAGAATTACAGACATAAGCAGGCACTTCTCAACTACAGCACTGTAATTATGAAAACGAAAATAATGCTTACTGAACCGTTCCATTTGCATTATTACTTTTTCCTGCAGCTTTTCGTTGAGTTTTCTTAATTTTTTAATTTCTTCTTCCTTTCTGTCAACCACATCCTTCATACGCTCAAGCTCCTGTGCGGCCGAGCAATTCCCATCACAATTGTGGCGAGTTTTTGCCACATCCATTTGACGCTTTTTTCTGTCCAAAAGCTTGAGCAAGTTGTCGTTTGGCTCTTTTCGTTTTTTGCCCTTCCTTTTGTTCTCTTCTTGTTCTTTCTCTTGTGGCTTAAGTGAAAGAGGAAAAGAAAATAGTATCTTAAAAGCAGATAAAGAAGCAAATTTGCACCTTGGAATAGCGTGTCATACATACCTCCTCATCACAGTTCCATTCCTGTTCCTCTCCAGGCATCATACGCCTAAATTTCAATCTTCCCTTTTTCACCTTTTTTTGCACTTCTGCTTCAGATGCTGAAATTGGTCCATACAAGGCAATGAATACTTTTAAGTTCCCTTTAATTCAAGCAACAGTACTACACCAACAGCACGTTGTTATGAAATTGGTATAATATTTAAATTCTCTAAAGAACCATCATCGGTCATTTTGAAATGCGCGCAGAGGCAGAGAATAGAGTTAACCTTTTAGGAAAACATTCATAATTGATGCAGCGCTAAAGCCAACGACGAGAGGAACACAAAGTGCACTGGACGAGTGCGCGTCCTGTGCACTTTGTGTTCCTCTTGTCTTTAGCGCTGTATCAATAATGAAAGCATTCCAACTAAACCAACTATCATTTTTACTGCAGTATTAGGAAAACATGACTAGTCAACATTCATTCCGCACGAGTTTTAGCACGCCCGGCTGACATTAATATTGCACTGTAGTCACGTAACGTGCACCTAGACGGAAAGAGGTCGAACGTATGAACGTGTGCACGCTCGAGGCCAAGAAGGCTTTATTTATTGCGCAGCGTCTGCCAGTGACCGACCATCCGACTGCCGGCCCACCCGCCGGCAAGCACGCTGACCGACTATGCGTTAAAGCACTTGCGTAACAGCTAGTCGCACCACGTGCTCCAAGTGTCGTCAGATACAAGCATCCCAGGCAACGCCGATCATAGAAGTTCATTTGCATAGGCCTACCACAGCACACAAACTTTTATGAACGCAATGGAAGTAACGAAGCTTACCTCCTAAGTGAAGAATCTCGGCTGGGAAATAGTCTGAACTGCCGTCTTTGAACACCCAGTTCACCCAGTGCGTCGCCGCCTTGATGCGTTTTTCATCAATGTCCTGATGGTCCCATTTGTCAAAATCTCGAATATCTGTGGTGTCGACGAGGGCGCATCGCTTATCCTCAAGATACCTCACGTAAGCGTGGGAGAACATTCCGAAATGGCGATCGAATAACTGCAGCTGCACATATGCCAGCACAGCTAGCGCCTTCCACTTGAACAAAAGCAGACCAGACCAGACAAAATTTTTTCTTCCTCCATGTCTCCATGCTTGCACAAAACAATGTTGGCGATGGCGATCTGACTGATCTGACCGATCAGGCATACCTTTGGCACGGCCAGGTCTTTTTTATGTAGCGGCCGTGCCTTTGGTATCGGGTCGCCTGCGCTCATTGTGCGGCGTAGCCTGAACAATATTTTAAAAAATATAAAAAAATTTAAAACTGAACATCTAACACAACGGCGTTACGGTATCCATAATGATCGACATGGCACCATTGCACCAATATCAATGCAACAACAGATTATGTTCACAAATAATTAAAATTGATATGTTAAAATACAATCTGCGTTACTTTACACATATATTTACCACTGGTAATACAAAAGGTGACAATATTTTTGCAATCACGTTTAAGCCGCTAAGTTTGACGGAACGAGATAGCATTGCTGGCACCTGTGGTTACTTGTTTAGTCTGTGTGGACCGTTTTGACCGATCGTGTGCGCGTGTGCGTTCGAGGCCTCTTCGATTTGTTGCGCACTAAGTCTCGAACGAGTGACCATGAATCGTTCTAAGCTGTGGAAAAAACGAGGCCGCTACAAGAAATTCTTGCACCCTGGTGCAAAATTCGAAGTGCCGAAGTCGACAGTCAGCAGACACCGGCTCGCGAATGCAGCGGTAAGTAAAAGCCATCAACCATGCACCCAGTGCGTACGTGCCACATATGTTTTAGAGTAGCGTACGCAAAGCTTTGCGTTAGCGTTTGCCGCCACTGCGCAGGCGTCGTGCGCCATCCTCTTGCAGGCCCCCGTTAAAGTGTCGGAAATAGCGGGCGACCGCAACGAACGCTAACTTAGCCTACGTACGCTATTCTAAAACTCTCCAACGACGCGTACTGGCTGTCAATCCACACCTTCACACTTTTCATTTTGCACAAATAGGTATCTTCAGTTGCCGAAAATCAGACAGGCACGTCCTGGGGCGACGGGGAAACCACAAGCTCTACTGCGATTCCCCTGCAAACTGATGCATTGCCTCTGAACGAAAATGTACGTATGCGCTCAGCGCGAATTTTTTTTTCCTTTCATTTAGATGTGTTGGACGTAACCTACCTAACTTTGGGTAATAGTAATTTGTTCGTTCAAGATTAACACTTACCCTCCCCCCCTACTTGTGATGTGCGTACCACCTGCTCAAGATGTTTAAAATATTTTCGTCCCCTGTCAGCGCCTGCAGCTCATGGGTTTGAACCTCACAACTCGAAATCTCTTGCAGATTACACAGCCAGATGAAGATTTGGCTGGTGACTCGAGTGAGGCATCCCATGACAGCCTGGTAAGCAGCATTCCACGCACACCTAAAGTGGCAGTAATTAGAACTTTTGAACAAATGGATAAAGTGCACGATAGATTTGTCATAGTGGTAAGAGGCAGTGCTTAATGATTGCAGCCTGCCATGAAGAAGCACGTGTGTTCGAAGCTGATCTTTCACGATATCTTGCAGAATGCACAAGAACCAGATGAGGATGCGCCTAGCGACTCGAGTGAGGCATCCCATGACAGCCTGGTAAGCAGCATTTATGCACACCTAAATGGCAGTAATTAGAACTTTTGAACAAATGGATAGAGTGCACGTAGATTTGTCATAGTGGTAAGAGGCAGTGCTTATGATTGTGGCCTACCATGAAGAAGCACGTGTGTTCGAAGCTGATCTTTCACGATATCTTGCAGAATGCACAAGAACCAGATGAGGATGCGCCTAGCGACTCGAGTGAGGCATCCCATGACAGCCTGGTAAGCAGCATTTATGCACACCTAAATGGCAGTAATTAGAACTTTTGAACAAATGGATAAAGTGCACGATAGATTTGTCATAGTGGTAAGAGGCAGTGCTTAATGATTGCAGCCTGCCATGAAGAAGCACGTGTGTTCGAAGCTGATCTTTCACGATATCTTGCAGAATGCACAAGAACCAGATGAGGATGCGCCTAGCGACTCGAGTGAGGCATCCCATGACAGCCTGGTAAGCAGCATTTATGCACACCTAAATGGCAGTAATTAGAACTTTTGAACAAATGGATAGAGTGCACGATAGATTTGTCATAGTGGTAAGAGGCAGTGCTTAATGATTGTGGCCTACCATGAAGAAGCACGTGTGTTCGAAGCTGATCTTTCACGATATCTTGCAGAATGCACAAGAACCAGATGAGGATGCGCCTAGCGACTCGAGTGAGGCATCCCATGACAGCCTGGTAAGCAGCATTTATGCACACCTAAATGGCAGTAATTAGAACTTTTGAACAAATGGATAAAGTGCACGATAGATTTGTCATAGTGGTAAGAGGCAATGCTTAATGATTGCGGCCTACCATGAAGAAGCACGTGTGTTCGAAGCTGATCTTTCACGATATCTTGCAGAATGCACAAGAACCAGATGAGGATGCGCCTAGCGACTCGAGTGAGGCATCCCATGACAGCCTGGTAAGCAGCATTTATGCACACCTAAATGGCAGTAATTAGAACTTTTGAACAGATGGATGGAGTGCACGATAGATTTGTCATAGTGGTAAGAGGCAGTGCTTAATGATTGCAGCCTGCCATGAAGAAGCACGTGTGTTCGAAGCTGAGCTTTCACGATATCTTGCAGAATGCACAAGAACCAGATGAGGATGCGCCTAGCGACTCGAGTGAGGCATCCCATGAAAGCCTGGTAAGCGGCATTCATGCCCATTCTTGCCAGACATTCGTCTGCTTCAAATTTGTTTATTTCTAGTTCACCAGATGCACTCACATTCTGCCATTTGGAACGTGTTCTTGCTTAGCATAAAGTGCATCAATTAAGCTTGAAGCTGTGTAATGCACTAGGGATGTGCGATTATTCGAAAATTTCAAAAAAAAAAATCGAATAACTTATATTTGATTTGGTACTTAAATTGAATAGCGCATGTTTGAGTTGCCGACTGTTTTTGAAATACTTTTCAAATAATTAGCACCAACAGGAAAACCCGAGAAGAACAACACATAGGGAGGGTGAAGGATCATTTTTCTTTTTTTAATTGGTGAACTGCCCTGATGCATGCAGGTCAAGCTTTTACAGGACTATCAAAGCTTTAGTCATCAGGACTTTTCCCCTTGAACTCCGGTGTCCCCGAAGCGAATGTGTCCTCTATCAACTATCATTGTCATAAGATTCATGATGTTCATTCATAAAACATTGTTTAACTTTTAGGTCCTAGTGTTATTTAAAAGCTGGTGGCAAAGTACTACCTCGAATACTGAAGTAACTGCTCTATTCATCCTACAGTTGAAAAATACCTCTTGACTCTAATCGCTACTGTATACGAGTGTGCCTCAGTTTACGTAACCGTGGTACATTTCTCTGTTAAATGTAATTGTAATGTTACTTTGTTAAAGTTAGTGAATATTTATTTCGAATAGAAAAAAAGTTGTAGAATTCTAGGCCTCTCTTGAAAATGGTTGCCTTGCTATTCAAAAACTATTCGAGTAGTATTTCAGTATGATCACTATTCAATTCAGTTCTAAATTTCGCTATTTGCACCACCATATAATCACCCTTTAATGGTATTCTTTTATAGAAACGTACAAGAGCTTTTACCATACTTTGCCACTATTGGATTTTAGCTGATTCATCTATATCAAATTTAATCAGGGCAATATTGTCATATAATAAAACAACCGTTCTATTGCATGATGGAGGTAGGTCTTTTTATTTGGGTTACTGCAGCAGAAATATTGGCATAAATGAAAAGTGTGTAATATATAATTGAGAGGTGGGTGACCTGATGTTCAAGCATACTTTTTAATGGTACAGAAGACATTGGATGGATTAAAAATTTGTGTCCATTGCTTTCATCTATCCTGCACCTCTTCTGCCATTAACATATGCGTGCTGTATAAATTGTGCTGGTAAAACTGAGGATTATAGGACTAATTCATAAGTAAACATTTTTTACAGGGTGAAGAGCAACCAGGGAGGAGACCCCATATGTCCCAGCCAAATGACAATTTCACTGACTTATTTCGGGAAATTGTAACAGAGAAAGTGGTTGTGTCAAGGGGGGACATTCTCTTAATGGTGATGAAATATGCTCTGAAAACAAACTTGTCTTTAACAGCGCTTTCAAATCTCACTAAAACGATTAATTTAATGTTTGAACGACCGATTTTGCCTCACTCGCAGTACATGTTTGGGAAGCTATGTAGTACTGTTGGGACGAAAATGACGTTTCATTTTTTTTGTCCGAAGTGTTATGTGCACGCAGGTCACTCACAGACAAACACATCTCTACAGTGTCCAAAGTGTGGCCACGTCATGGAGGTCTCCGCCATGGCAGATGCGCCATTTTTTGTTCTCCTAGACATACCATCACAGGTGCAAAAGCTTGTCAAAAACTGCGATTTACTTGACCTCACAAAACCGCTTAGATGCCGCAACACCTTGTCTGATATAACAGATGGACAGTTGTACCGCGACTTTGTAACCTCCACAGTTGGTTTTGGCAACAGGATCAGTTTTGTTTTAAATACTGATGGAGCACCTCTTTTTAAGTCTAGCGGGACTGCCATTTGGCCTGTGCAGCTTCTCATAAATGAGATTCCACCAGAGCAGCGCATGAACAAACTTGTCCTAGCAGCACTCTGGTTTGGAAAAGAGAAGCCAGATATGGGATTATTTCAAGGTCCTTTTGTAGATGCATTGAACAAGCTTGGAGAATATGGATTCTTGCTTGAGCATGAAGGAAAAGAAAAGGTATTTAAAGCCTTTTGTATCTGCTGTGCTGTAGACACAGTTGCTAGAGCACCCATGCAGGGTGTGATGCAATTCAATGGTTATTATGGGTGCAACTGGTGTCTACAGCGAGGAGATAGAGTTGCAGGAGCTACGAAATATCCTGTGCAACAAAATGAGCCCATTGAGCGCACCGAAGAACAAATGCTCCATGATATGGAAACGGCAGTAAAGGATGGAGCTCCTGTCCATGGCGTGAAAACTGTGTCACCCCTGATAAATTTGCAACAGTTCAATATAGTGTCGGGATTCGTTCCAGACTATATGCACTGCGTCCTGCTGGGCCTAGGGCGCCAGTTCCTGGAATTATGGCTGGAAGGCACTGGACGGGAATTTTACATAGGCCGCCACCTAAGAATTATTGATGAACGGTTGCTCTCATTAACACCTCCAAGAGAAGTGAAGCGAATGCCCAGATCATTGAAAGAGAGGAAGTGGTGGAAAGCCAAGGAATTGGAAAACTGGATCCTTTTTTACAGCCTTCCTGTGCTTGAAGGGATCTTGGAGAGAAAGTATTTGCAGCACTGGGCATGCCTTGTAGAAAGCTTGCATCTCCTCCTTGAGGAGCACTTGTTCACCTGTGACCTGGCCATTGCAGAAAAATATTTGCTTGAATTTCACATCAAAACAGAGGTTCTTTATGGGAAGGAGTCCATGACGTACAACATGCACCAGGTCACCCACTTAGCCAAAAGTGTGCACCAATGGGGGCCGCTATGGTCTCATTCAGCATTTCCGTTTGAATCCGGAAATGGTTCACTGAAGTCAACTGTGAAAGCAACAAACGGAATTCCGCATCAAATCTGTCGCTCACTGCAAATGCAGAGTGCAGTGTATGAGCTAACAAAACTGTCTGAGGCACCTCAAATTCTGGCATACTGTTCTTCCTTCGATAAAACTGTAACCCAGAAAGCAGTTTCAGTGTGTGGAAATATTAATTTTTTTGGTAGAGGAGCTCTGTATTCACGAAGTGACACATCGGTGCAAAACCATGACAAGCTCTCTGACCATGTTCAGCAGTTTTCTCGCGTGCTAAAAAAAAAGACTGTCCTCACCAACAGAAAGTATGCAGAAACAAAAGGACTAATAGCTCTTGTGTTCAGCTTACAAGTGGTGCATATGCTGTCATTGAACATATATTATGTGACAACAACTCTCAAGCATATGCTGTAGTCCGTCGGCTAAAGTGCTCTCCTCTCAGGTACATGTCGACAACCATGAAACATCTTTCAAAAGTGGTTGGGCATTCATCAAGAATGGAGCTTATTGAATTGACAGATGTCTGCAAAGTCTGTGTGCTTATTCAGCTTGATGATACTTATATATCTCCTGTCCCGAGCTCTTTCACACTGTAGTTTTATAGTGTCAGCGATTGAAAATTTTGGTGAAAGTCCATTTGGTCAGGATATACAGTACACATGGATTGAAATGTGCAAATTTAGGGCTAAGTATAATGCGCATGCTTTTTTTCCAGCTTCTACAGTTCATGTCATATCGGCGTAATTTTGACTCGAATGCTTACATCAGGGTAACCTTGCTTTTAGCGTCCTGATTTTCAACAACTTGATGTGGTTGTCACAAGGAATTGCACGTAGCAGTCGTTATACTACAAAAAAGTGATGTCGTGTTTTAATATACTGTACATTTGTTCCTGGAAATAACACATCGAGTTGGCACTTTGAGTAGTGCTTTTGCTGTCTGTTTCGGTACTCTGTCTCTTGACATTGGCCGCAAAGCTATAAAGTGCCCGTTTCTTTAGAGAGACAAAAGTGTTTCCTACCCTGTAATGGCAGACATTTGTATAACAGTGTTTCAATCCGTGAAATATTTTGTAGTGTTGTTCGGACATTTGATACAAACGTTGTATGTTGCTTCGTGTTGCCAGACTGAATATGCGTCTGACTATACTCCGATGTATCTGGCTTAATGTGCAAATTCTCTTGTATGTATACGTGCACTTAAATTTAGATGGACGCAGCTCGGGCTGCTTTTTGCATTTGGTTGAATGTGAATGTTCTTATCTATGTACATGTGACTATTCAGTTTTGTTATATTGTGATTTGAGATATTTTAGCGTACAGTGCATGAAGTTCAAATAAACGACATAAGCAAAAGATATAAAGGTCTTTTTGTGCTTGTTTCTACAGTTTGTGCAAATGTAGAAATCAGCCACTGATGTTTGAGACATTTAAAGGCCTCCACACCATTTTTTATAGCACGTACATACTAACAGGAAGATGTACGTGGAGTGTACATGTTGTAATAGTTTGTGACCATCGTAAAACTAAATTATGGGAGTATTGGAGCAGATATGGTGCGAATTTTTTTTTTATTTTGCACAATAAACACTTAAATGCATCTTGAAATCATTCCAAAATACATGAGTCAATACATTGAAGTGTCATATTAATTACTATTGCATAATTTTAGCAGTATTTTACATGACAGCTAAGTAAACCAACTGAGAGATGTCTGTTGTGAGCATGCACCTCTAGTGGTGCCTCCACTGCTGACCAACTGAGCATGTTCAAGAACCAACAGGAATGCATTTCCAATTGGCAAAACCAAATAGTCGAATTGGAATTGCCCAATAGGTGCTTCTTACTGCTCACCAATTGGTGCACCCAATTGGTCAACTGGTTCACCCAATTGGTCAACTGGTGCACCCAATTGGCCAATTGGTGTGCCCCACTGTTGACTATAGACTGCTTAGAGAACCAATTGGAGTAGGGCCAATTGGTTAGCATTCCAATTGGACATTCCAAACCATCCAATTCAAACCAATTGAATAATGGGTCACACCAACTAGGGCCAATTGAAACCAATTGGCATTTCCAATTGGTTTCAATGGTTTTTTTTGACTGGGCCGTGATCATTGAATACCATCAATCCACATTTTGTTGCACTAAATCCTAGTCCTAGAGCCTCACACTCCCTTCCGCATATATCTGCCAGTCGCTGTATATCATCTTGACTGTCCGCAAATAAGACAATATCATCAGCATAAAATAGACCAGGAAGCTTCTGCTCAACCATCGCTCCGACCTGTTTGTGTGACAAATTAAATCCAATGTTGCTACCTTCTAGCGCTTTTTCCATCCTCGCCATGTACAGCATGAATAACAGCGGGGACAGAGGGCATCCCTGTCTCAGCCCCTTGCTAATTTCAACGCTGTCCTTGCCACTTATTCCTTCCCATTCTATACAAACTGTATTTTCTCGGTATATTTCCTTCAAAGCTGTACACAGTCGTCACCTATGCCCACTTCCTTCAATATATCCCACAAAATTTCCTGATTAACGTTGTCATACGCCCCGGTGATATCTAGATAAGCTACGTATAAGGGCCTGTTTTCTATTTTAGATATTTCTATACACTGGGTAAGAACAAACAGATTATCGTCTAACCGCCTGTCGATTCGAAATCCATTCTGAAGTTCTCCCAAAATATCATTTTGTTCTACCCACGCTTCTATTTTTAATTTTACTGCCTGCATCGCCAACCTGTATAGCACCGATGTAATTGTTAGCGGTCTATACGAGCGAATGTTATCCTTTTCTCCCTTGCCTTTATAGATTAAGTTCATTCTACTTTTTCGCCAACTGTCTGGTATTTCCCTCTTCTGCAAGCACTTTTCTACGGCTTTCAGCAGTGCTTCTTTAGTGTTATGTCCGAGTTCGTTAATGAGGCTGACGGGAACCCCATCTAAGCCCGGAGTAGTGCGCTTAGGAATTTTTCCTTCGGCCTTCTTCCAATTGAAATTCTCTAGTACTACATCTTCGTCGGTTGCACTCCTTTGCGTACTTTTACTCACCGGGGGAATCCCCTGGGGGACCTTTTAAACGAATCGGCTGTTATCTTTCGGATGTAACCTAGCGCTTCATATCCTTCCAATTTATTTCCTCCTTCATCTACCATATGCTGTTGCATTGTGACAGACTTCCTACCTAGCGCTTTTAGGTGGCTCCAAAATATCCTAGGCGCGGCCTTCTTCTTTTCGCGAATCTCTGTCATCCAGCGTTCACTTTCACCTTTAATTTTTGCCTCGACTAATTTCTGCACAATGGATTTTGCTCTAAATATATTTCCCATATTTGGTTGACTTCGTCCTGTGGTCGCTTCTCCTTTTTTGCCTGTCTGTGCTCCCGTGATGCCTGACGTCGCATCTCGATTGCTTCCCGGATTTCTTTGTTCCACCAACTTTTGGCTTTTTCTTTCCTTTCCAACAAATAGTTTTCTTCTCTATTTCCATTTCTTTCGTGATTACATGTAGCAGCTCACTATACTTCCAGTCTTTGCCTGGTAGTTCGTCTACTTTTTCCTCGACTCTTGCGGCTATATTTGTTATTTGTTTGTCATTTAGATACGAGCTGCCAAACTTTGATTCTGTGTTCTTATTTTCAGTTTTATATCCCATTTGTAATATTATGCGTTTATGATCACTACCCAAGCTGTTAATGCCTTCTTCGTCTATTCTCATCTCTCTAAGTTTGTCATATATTCCTTCTGTCATGAGTAAACTTCTAGAACACTGTAGTCATGAGACAGTACTTGCTAAAATCAAGCGCCCTCTCTTGACAGGGCACCGCACTCTCGTGCCATGCAGCGGAGCTGCCGCAGCGCGATTGGCGCGATTGCCCTGAAAACCAATCGCAGCGACCCAGCCCACAGCCACAGCGATCGGGCGCGGACGCGCTTTCTACGCTAGTGAACGTTTACTGCATTTACTGTCCATCGTTTTGTTTTGCCCCTACTAAAGTTCAAAGTTCAACCGTTCAACTGCGCTGCTGAGTTGTGCGCGTAGTCGTCTCCAAGCTTGCGGTCTTCAATATTTGTGCAGTGTGCGCGTGTAAGTATAGTTACGACTATTTTTCTGCACGAATGCAGCCACGTCTTAAAGAAAAAGGAGCTCCCACTTGTGGCCTTGACAAGTGATGGAAATGTGAAGCTCAAGAGACGGAGATAATCTGCGACGGCGAGATGCTCTTGGCTGCCTTTTTGTGCAATTCTGCGGAATGTGTGACGTGCCATGTGGGAACATTGAGATTTTTGTAGAGGCTGGCTTTGGGAGGTCGTACTATCGCGAAAAGAAAGCTTGTATCGCAGATATGCGTTGGTTCTTCGTCGCGTTGAAAGAGAAACGGCAGTGTGGAGGCCATTGAGCTCGCAGGCGACAGCACGTCTGCTCCTGTAGTACTACATCTCGTTTATGCTGAAACTACCCTTTCGTCAGTGAGTGGCTCGTTTGCGCTGAAAGGAGTGCTTACGTGAGTTAATTGTTCACTTTCATTGCGTCGCGAATGACGATCATCAGTCAAGGGCGTCCGCAGAACTTATTGCAGGGGGGTGCTGGGAGGGAGGGATAGATCCAGCACTGACAGCTTTCACTGCCGCGACATGACCTGCAAGATTAGTCAGTAGTGTGCAACGTGCGAAATTGGTTGGAAATAGAGAAGATCGGGACCTGAGTGTGCTAATCAAGCTGTGTAGCTCATTGCTATCGCATAGAAAAATATTATCCGAAATTCCAGGGAGGGGCAGCTGCCCCCCTTGCACCCCCCTCCGGACGCCCATGTCATCAGTGACTTTTTGGAAACAAATTTACGTACTGTTTGAAACTAATTTCTAGTACAAGGCTCGTAATTGACGTGATATAGTACGGAAATATTTTAATTATTTGCGTAATAAATGTGCATTGATGTTTTACCGGCTGCATTGCGTGTGCAACGGCCCAAGCTGCGATTCTAATATATACAGTGTTAGAGCAGAAATAAAACGCCGACATCACGCACTGTAGCAAAATGTTTATGTATGCTTTGTATTAACCGTAAGCAAATTACGTATTGTTTGCTGGTCATGCAGGCATGCGAAATAATTCTTTAGCCGAAAAACATGCATGCGGTTGCCTCATTGAAAAGCATTTACCACATCAGCTCCGAATGGTGACAACCATTATAATTGTAAAAAAAAAACGCTTTTTTCTTTTTTTTTTGGGGGGGGGGGGGGCGGCTTGGAGCTCCTAGAATGGCGGGTGTGTTGAAGATCATAAGGCAGTGGTTTATATTTACTAGTACCGATGTAACACGGGCGCCCTTGATCGCGGTCCCTGCTGCACGGTCCAAGCTTATGTAGATCGAGTTTGGCGTAAAATCACTCAAATCGCGATCGTCTTAATCCCAATCGGGCCTGATAGCGATCAAAGTGCCCGTGTGTGTGATACCGGTATAACTAAAAAACGCAAGCTCTGTCCTCAGGTTGCTGCCCTACCCAGAGGGAATTTGTGTAGATGTTCCATCCAATTGCGTTTGCTCATTTCCGTGACGTCAAGCATTTCTGCGTATTTAATGGCGGGCACTTTTGATCGCGATATTAGAGCCTGATCCAGATCGTATTCTCGATCGCATCTAGTTTGGTCGTTACCACAATGGCGTACATCTCGAGTGTCCCAATTGATACCAATATCAGTGGTAATGCCGGTTTAACATGATCCTAATTGATACCAATATCAGTGGTAACGCCGGTTCAACATGATTGGTTTCACCATATATATATACACGTTTGTGTAGCTAGTTTTATGCCAAAAACATCAACATCCCAGCAAATTTTACCATAGGTTCTGTCATCACTTCTCAGCCAAACATTGTAGTTTAAACAGAGACAACGAACTTTTATTTTGCAATATGCCTCATATTCACATCAGCAGAGAGAAAGTGGTTACGCTTCTAATGAAAACCATCTGCCACGTCTTGCTCAAGTGAATGACAGGCATGTGGTTCTGTGGGTGGAGCTTTATATTTTCTCTTGGGTTGTAACCAGTGCTTAATCAGTGTCTCGAAGTGGGGGGGAGGTCTTCGACAGCCAGCTATTATTCACAAGGGATCTTGGACCCCCCTCGCTGAATTCTAGGGACCCCACGTACCCGAGGTGGTCAAGCATTCTTTTGCTTTGTCAATGATGGTTGGAACTTTTCTTTCTCCATTGTTTCGAAAATCCCACCATAATATTTAGCAAGAACCAATGCCATGTTTTTCATTTCGTTCACTTGCAGAGCAATTTTAACAATATTTAGCGTGCTTCGTTCATTGTTTGTACAGTGGTCACGGATTGAAACATGAAAATTTAGGGCTTAGTAATGCACATACTTCCATTTCTGGCATCTACCATTCATGTCATACCGGTGTAATTTTGATACAAACACTTACATCAAAGCAAACTACCTTTAGCGGCCAGATTTCCAGCAACGTAACGAGGTTATCATGAGCAGTTGCTCATAGCAGTTATTAAACTAAGAAAACAATGTCACATTTCAGTCTATGAGTGCTGTAGACAGTGAAATTAAATTTCAGGTTTTTTTTCTATAAAAGTTAAAGCACATTTTCTGCAAAAGCTATATTTACATTTACTTAGTTTTGCGAAGCCTCTGTCATGCCATGATTAATGTATGATAGTGGCTTTGTTAATAATGTTACATACATTAGAAGTGGCAATGCTTTGCTTCACTGTGTGTTGTTTTGCATCAGATTCTGTCAAGCAAACTGACCTAGTGTTGGGATCGCTTGTTTCAGGTCAGCATCATAAATTGAGCAAAAAAAAAGAACACCTTTAAAAATTATTTCTCTTGTCTAATTTTTAATTGGTCTGTAAAACAAGCTATCAGCCACTTTTTCTCTCTCCCTCTCATTTTCCTCTCCCATTTTGTTCGAATCACTATAGACCGCCCCCCTCCCCCCTTTGATGGATCCACACTTTAAGCACCGTTTGTTACCAACTGTGGTTGTCGATCATCCAGTTCAAAGGGAATAGCAATATTTGTTATGATTATAACAGCTGCACTAAAGGATACCATTGTGGCTGTGCTGGAAATATTGTTGCTCTTATCCATGCAGTTTACTAGTATTGTGTGGCATCACTCCTGATATGAGAATGGAGTTTTGTTAACTTTCCTTGCCCAGCAAATTCTCCAATTTGATCGTTTTAGATCATATTGAGCCTTGTCATGTAGGCCAAGTGCTTTGTCCCATGTATTAATTCGCCATGGAGATCCCCATCAGTGAATCCAAACTCCTCTGCATCGCTGGTACTTTCACTTTTCACTGGACATTTGAAACGAATATTCCAAACACAGTTTAAAAACTATATCTTCGCTCATGTGTTTATGAAGTTTTGTACAGTGCAGTGCATGATTATCAAAAAGGAATTTCCTCACTTCATTGCATTCAGAATTAGAGTAAACGAAGTTACAGACATTGCTTGCAGCTCACAATTAAAATGTAACATGCAAACGTTTTAGCACCCAATTTACCTGCATAACTGTAACCTATTTTTCATTTGTGAAGTGTCAGTGGTGTTTGGGCTTCTTCGTCAACTAGAAACAGCACATCATCACAGTGAATACTCTTAGGAAAAGCTTGCAGTTGTGTAATCCACCTCTGGAACATTGCACTTTATCGATTTAAAAAAAAAAGTTCATACAGGTTGCTGTCACTCAGCTTTGATGGCCGCACAGTATTATTTCTCAAGGTGCACTGCTGCACATGAAGTTATGTATTCATCCATATAGGCTTGACTAGGAATAGATATTGTTGGCGTTCAAAATACAGCTTCTGTACTGTCTGAAATTTTACCTCAGAAACGTATCTGAACCAGCAACAAGAATACGGTCATTGTGATCAAGTGGTCCCCACCCTCAAGATAAAAATTTTGCATCTGTATGTGTCTTTAGCTGCACCAGTCAGCTGCATAAAGACCAGACTAGTTAGCTGCACAAAGGCCACGGATGTCAGCCAGCTGCATAAAGTCCTGATGAGTCAGCTGAATAGAGACCGGAGGTGCATTTGTAGGCACTGCAAATACATCTCTGGTTTTCATATGTAAACTTGTTAAACACACATACAAGCCGTGCTAAAGAAATTCATGCTTGGATATACAAAAAAGGCATTATAGAGATGTAAACAATAAATGGTGGTAGATGATTTCTGCAAAAATTTACAAGATGGAAGAAGTTTTATGAAAACGGAAGTAAATTTTCATTTAGCCGAAACCCATATGGGTTTCTTGGTAAGCTTCACAGTTGAAGAAAAATGTTTCCGTGCCTGGGGATCAAGCTCAAGCAATGCCTTTCTGGAGCAGTTGCTTTTGTTAACCAGGAAACTAGTAGATAGCACAGCAAGGTCAAACAGTTGAAGACTCGAATCCCAGTTCAGTCCCCAGACCACAATGACTTTTGTTTTTTTTAACTGCCAAGCTTTCTTTCTGAGAAACACGTGGTGTTTTCTTTGCTTCTTAATGTTACTTTTAAGCAAATGTCAATATTCTCTTTCATCGAACAACAGATGATGAATTTTGTTTAAATCATATAATTAGTTGTTAAACTGTTATAATATATGTCAGTTTCACAAAAGTGTCAGTAATTGAGAAAAATATAGAAACTTTTAAAATGTCAACTTTACAGCTTCCCATACTTTCCTTTGTCTTCACCTCTCACATTTAACATTTATAATGGAACAAAAGAGGGGGATGGCACAGTGTAAGTAGTATGTATAAGGAGAATGGTTATGAACCAAGCATGAAAAAAGAAAGGGTGGCCATGACCAATAGCAGAGCTGCTTTATTTTCTTATAGTCCCATAAAAAATACCATCCAAAGTATTGCGATGAAAATCTAAAGTAAAGCAGATGTTTTTCAACTCCCAGTTTTGAAATGCTAGCTTCACCAACTACGTGTACTGAGACCAGTCACTGGTTCCACTCGTGTACCTTTCAGGGGCAGGAAATTTCTCATTCTGTTTTGTGGAATTCATGTGTTGCAGAAGGAAACTAATGGGTATCAACTCGCAATATTGGAGTATATTGCAAAGTTTGGGAGTGCAGAGTCAGACATAACATGAGTGGAGCGCAGGTGCATGGCTGCTTTGTTGTTAAGGTCCAAACTTTTGGTAAGAGTTTCGTGAATGGTGTGTGACATAATGAAAGCTGTATATAGGTGTACTATTAACAGGAATACTAGATGTTGTGGTGCAGAAACAACACCTGGCGACGATCGGCTGTCGATTGCACCAAGTATATTACACAGATATGTGTTGCGAGAGCAGCTGAAAATATCGAATGAACGCTTGTGTGCCATCCTTGAAAGAGGAGCCAATCTTCCTTTCAGCTAAGATTACATGCCACACATAGCAACTACATTGCAGAAATAACCAGAATCACAAAAAACAACTTAGGATTCCCCGGGATATGCAGAACACACCTAACTGTCTTTGGAAATGTCACACAGCAAGAAAAGCTAAACAAAAGAAGTGGGTTAGCAGCGGCCATGAAGTAACAGCCTGTGGGACATGAAAGAAGGCAGGAGAAGAATGTTACCTGTGGGGTGAGGCTATTGGGGAGAGTCTCTGTGGCTGTGGCTTGCCTCCTTGCATGATAAAGCTTTGTTTGCTTCCATCTCAGTTACAAACCATTTTTTTTAATTATTTCAGTAGAACACTACCTGGGCAGTGCTTTGCAACATCTAGTGTATAAGTAAACATTCTGGTCCTTTGATGAGCAGTGATAATTCATTTTTGAGACAGGGTATTCTTTCAACACTTCGCATTTGTTTGCTAGAAGAAAAAGTACAGTAATGGCACTAGCAGTTGATAATATGCTTTTATTGACTCTTAAAGTTAAGATGGTGGACATATTTGTCGTGTGTGCTCATACAAGGAGTATAACTTGTGCACAAACATACAATTTTCATTTTTGTCATGGGCCAAGTGCAACTTTGCGAAGTGCAAAGAGCAATGCTTGCTAGGGTGACCGCACTCCTACTAGCAGAATGTGCGACATGCTCACACATACCAGAAAGGCGAAGGGGGTGGGGGAGAGGGGTGACACAGCAGGATAAGAAATTAACTACACTAATTTAATTATTTTTTACTTCTGGTGAGAAATTTTCTCTTGCTATATTTTGTCATCTCTGAAACAGGAAAATAGAGAGAGTAAGTGATACAAGTTGAAGTTCAAATACATATCTGTGTGAACAAAAATATTTGTGTGGTTGTGTGAACTGGTTGTGTGAACAACCACTGGTAAAGCACGACGACATGTGCTTGTTCAACCAGTCCAGAGACCTGCCACCCACATCGGGGGAAACGATAGGACGGCGTGCACAGCTTGCGCCAGAAGCATTCATCGCCACCGTGAACCGTGTGCCTACCTGACTGTTCAGGAGCTTGGAGTGTTTCCAGCTAACACATCCTCAAACAGGGTGGCTCGATTCAGCTAAACTCAAAGCACTGCTGAACAATGATAACAATGTATGAAATGCGGGACATTTTTCAAGATTTTCATATCTCCTGAGGGACACAGAATAATAGCGCTCAATGCAGAACAGTTCTATGAGTCGCGGGACTGGTGGTCACCCTAATGCTTACAACATTGCATCTTTGTGCCTGTGGCGTCACCTACTGATATTCACTGCCTTTGGATATTCACGGAATAAATGCTGTTCAAGTATTTACTTGCTGGATAATAATTTACTGCATTGATAGTGATTTGGTTGCTCAGCCCTAGTTAGTGAAAGCTACAGTTGAAATAAACTTGCAATATAGCTGTAATTGCATAACTTCGAAATGAACTAGTATGTGCTGTATGTTACGTAAGATTTATTTTAATGCAATTGCAGCTCTAAAGTTACTATTGAAATAAAAGCAGAGATTTTATTAGAAGACATGTTAATTCAATACTAGCTTTTTGGTACGCTTACGCGATATTGTTTAAACTGACCTCGAAGTTGTTATGTAGCCTTACTTTTCATTCCCTTTATTCTGTTAAATATTATATTTTTATCTCTTAGGTGGGTAAAAATGGCCACTGAGCACCTTATCGTGCACATGATCGTGGCTACATGCTCTTTCATCATACTGAGCACGCAAGTTCAGGGAGAAGTTTACACTGCTTTGGTCGACCTCGAGAATCTTCTGCACACAGAAGGTGCCATCGTCCAGACACTTCAGCGTTACCTGGATGCTGAAGAAGATAGGCTGGAAAAGATTAAAAAGTTAGTAATTTTCTCACTTCTTGTTGGCCTAACTGGCTTTTCTCTCTCACACACACATATTTTGTATGGGGGGGGAAGGGTGGCACATACACTTGGGGAAAAAACACATCTTTATTTTCACTTGATTCACAGATATATTTGTAGGAAGTTGACTACCATAAAATCCCGAGCAAGTGCCCCCCTTACCGCAAAAGATAATCCGGCAAGATTCGGAGGAGGGGGCCCTTGCTCGGTCACGGGCCAAATTCAAGATGGCAGCGGAAAAGCCACGGGTGCTTCCAGTGAAATGCGTTATTGAATAGGAATGCATTCACTGACGTTATTAGCCCTCATCAAGCGAATAAAAACACTAAATGAAGCAGTGAAAATGGCGGGAGGGCAGTGGGGGCACTTGCTCGGTCACTAGTGGATATTTCAAATCTCCAGAAAAAGGGAGGGGAGCGCTTGCTTGGGATGTTACGGTATGAATTCATTTTTTGTTACAGCACTGCTTAAGAAGTTAATTTGCACAAAACAATGTATAAATTAGGGATGCAGCTAGTATAAATCATAGTCAAAGCATTCTGTTAGAGGGGTTTTTCAATTAAAGAACTGACATTTTGAGTAGTATGATCGTATTGTAATTGCTCTTTATTGTATAGGTTGCTCTACATGCTTGATTTCTTAAACTTAGGTGGAAGTGAGTTTTATTACTCTAAGAGCTGTAAATTTAGTGCAGCTTTCTACTTATCACTGCCATGTTGGCTGCAGTAAAACTGTATATTAACTAGACAAGTTGTTGGTCTTGTTGAATCTTCATCTCATTAATATTTATAATAACTTTTTTTTAAGGCTTCGGCAAGAATTCAGCCAGCTGCACAAGGCTGCCAGTAGAGACGGGGATGAGTTCGTTTCCAATCCTGTAAATGCATTCCTGCTTGTAAAGAAGCTCACAGCTGATTGGAAAACTATCTCAAGACTCATGTTGAATACAGAAGGAAAAGGTGAGTAGTGACATGATGCAGCTCTGCTGCCAACAACAGTTGCAGGCTACAAAATGGGCTGTACGTGGCCATTCAATAATCTTTGTGTTCAACTGTCAGCTTTGCCTCTGTGGTAGGGCATGTGACATGAGATGACCACCACTCACAGCTGAGGACACTTCCTGGGCAGTGCAGAGTGATGCACAGTAGGGAAAGGTATGGGAAGGGTTCCAGCAGTAGTATAATGGGTAGGGGACAGCAACAAGCAGCCCAGGAGAGGATGCTTGCACTTCAAGAACACCAGGCAATAGATGATGCCATCAAAGGAGCTTGGAAAGAAGTGATCGGTTGAACATGTCTGTTCAAAGGATTTTCACTGAAACTGTTAGTGTAACTTAATTCAGTCAACAGTGTTCCCAAAAAATGCATGACAGTTTCTGCAGGACCACCAACCGTTCTCAGTTATTCCATTTCATTTATTTATACCCTCAAAGCATAAAGGTGTTACAGAGGGGAGTCGTACGATTAAAAAATACACTATATATTCTTGGTTATACAATGTTACCTCATTTTTTCTAGAAGGCTTTTTTTACCCCGTTAGGTATTTGGTTGCTCAGGAGAATTATTGCCATATTTACTCGCATAATTTGCACACCTTTTATTGCGAATTTGGAGCTCCAAAGAAGGGGTGCACAAATTACGTGGAGATTTCACAAACACATCCGAAATAACGCGCTATATATAGTCCTAATGCGTGCGTTATATACATTAAAAAAGAAAAATAAATTATAGCACGAACGAAGGGTACTTGTTTATTTAAGAGAACTGTACTTTAACCAGCCAGGTCCGGTCATGCACGGTCTAGTCAGAATCACTGGTCGAGAAGTCCGACTAGGAATCATCGCCGCGGCCGCTGTCACCACCCTTCCAAAGCGCATTGTCCTCGGTTCCGTCGAGCACGCTTGACAGCCCTGTCTTCTTGAAGCACTTCTCGACAATGCTGGGAGAAACGAGGTCCCACGGCACGGCGATACCGGTGGACCTAAGCTCTCGCACATATCTGAAAAGGTATTCTTCAACGGCAGGAAGCTTTCCTTGTTTCGGTACTCGGAATGCTCTCCTTCCCGGTCTTGTATTAACAAGCGAACTCTCCTGCTTTATCCAGTACCGAACGTGACTCTCATTCACACTGAAGTGCTTGGCGACGGCACGGATACCGTTTGCTTTGGCAAACTCTATAACAGTGAGCTTGAATTTTGCCATATAGATGTGTCGCCCAGTGCAAGAGAACAGTGAAAACGTGACTGGCTGATGGTGAAACAAACTTCCGAAATCAACCAAAGCTGCGCTGCAGCGCGGACACAGAGAATGAGGCAATGAGGGGCAGCGAGGGGAAAAGTTGGCGCGATTGGCCCTCGCACGCCTCCGATGCAGAAAATAGTCCGTGCCGTGTCGCGTTGCGACCTACTGAACTCCTGACCTGCCCCGCTATCGGCGTTCCACGAAGCTGCCTGTGCCAGCTCTCGTTCCAGACTTCACCTCTAAGGGGGCGCTCGAGTTACCCCACCTGAGCTTCGGCGGATGTGTGGGTGCACAACAGTGCGCGCTGTACGGGTGCTTTGTTTCAATTGCTTCTTCGCAGAACTTATAAGTTTGGTCGTATTTTTGAATTACTGCAATGTCTCTAATGGTAAGAATGGTTACACGGCACTTCAGCCAACGTTTCACAGTCTGTTTACAAAAGAATCAGCTGCCCCAACACTGGCGAACATTTCGACCATCAGTAATCACATTTTTTTTTTGTTCGTTACGGAAATGACCAATGACCCTACCTGTCGGTGAACAAATCCTAGAAACGTTACTTAGCAAAATTAAATGTAAGAGTTCATCACATTAGTTGTACAACACGTACGTAGAATTTTATATTGATGTAACGATGTTTTTGCATGTCCATGATAAACAACCAATTATGAGTAGCCTCACCTTTCAGAAAAAACTGCCTTGATCCTTTTCTCATGCACTCGCGTCACTACGAACTACAATGTACTGTTATTGCTGATTTTACTCAATAAGTGCCCTTTTTCTCATTTTTTTCCTTCATTTTACAAAGTGCATGCCCATGCAAGCATCTCGACTCAGCATGAGCAGATGGCCACGGAGGTGCTGCGTGGTTGGGGTAACTAGCAGCACCAAAGCCGCGTCAAAAAGGCCCCTAGTGGCAGAAAGAAGCACCAACATGCGCGTGCTGGCATTCTGCTCGCTGGGCAGGTCTGGAGTACAGTAGGTCATGGTCGCGTGCATGCATTCTCACGGAGGGAGAATGCTCTAGCAGCTCCGACAACCTGTGTATAGGTTTGGGTGGTTGGGTACAGTCCCCAAAATATAATATAATATTCTAGGGACTGTAGTTTGGGGGTTTCCAGAGAATAAAATAAAGTAGTTGAAAGAAGGCAGTTCACACTCGCAGCTGTTTGCAGCCCGTATTTTGTATGACTGCGCTTGCCTGCTCGACGAGGGGTGCGGCTGTCCAAAGTCTATCACTGCGTGCGTGCCAGCAAGCTGGCTCGGGTGTGACGGGCTACGCAAAATATGCGAGGAAATATTTTTTTTAACACGAAAGTGTTTTATGCCGGGGTCCACCACGGCTCCACTGACGTATTTCCGTCACGGATATGACGTTGTAAAATATACACTAACAGATGGCAAAGAAAAAATTAGAAGAAAAAGTTCCATCACCGGGAGTCGAACTTGCGACCCCTCGCTCTGCAGCGCGCGGCGCGAAACGACTCAGCCACAGACAGCACATTCTTTAGCATACTAACGGCGAGCTAGTTATGTACACCATTTACCGTAGGCGGTACTCAGAAATCGGTGGTACTTTAGCGTGTTTTCGTTATCACTAGCGAGATGGCGCGAAGGGCGCGCTTTAAAGGTTGTCGCCCCACGCATTGCGATGAGCGCGCCTCTACAGGGTGTGGTCGCTCGTGCATGCGCGCTTATGTCGCAGCGGGGGTGGTTTGTACGTCTTGTGCTCTCACCGCAAGTTTGCATTGAAGTTATAGAAAGCATGAACGTCACTTCGTTCACTGCAGCGGCCGCTTTCGCGAAAGGAGCGTGCTGCTCACACACATAAGTTACACCTGTCATGGTTATTAGTTCGCGTTCATCCTGTGTATACTTGTGCGTTCGTTTCATGCATCTTCCTTTGTGTTTGAGCAGCGCATTGCAAGTTTCGAGCTGCTTGCCGTTCTTCACGTGAAATTACAATTTGTTGCTATAGCATTCATTCCTTCGCCCTTGTGGCAAAACAATGCACAACAAAGGCTGTGAAGACACGTTTCACTTTCATGTCATACCGATTCCTATGACAGAGGGATCAGCCATGTTTTTTAGTAAAGCTGGCTAAATATTAGGGGTGCACAAATTATGCGGGTAAATACGGTATACTGTTAGCCAGGGATAGAAGTAAACAATCTCTTGTATGGAGGTCATTGATGCAGGAAGGCAATTCCAATCCTCTGAGGTTCATGGGATAAATGAGTAAAGCCTTGGTGCAATGTTTGTTAATACTGACCACAATTCTGTGAATAATGTGCAAAGAAATATAAGCAGGTGGGGAAACTAGTCAAGTCAAATCTATGGGATATGGTAATAGAGTTTATGAAACAATGAATGCCTGGACATTTTTGTGGTCTGATGCAAAGTGAAGGCAGTTCAGGATTACTTGAGTAGTGTCCCCACCTGCTTATATTTCTTTATAAGCTTCACAACATGTTGCTACTATCATCCGGTAATCCAGTATTCCATTAACGCCCCTGCATATACCAGATTACCGGACACAATATATAACTCTCTATTGTCATGTTCATAGGTACCTCAAATATTGTGCAGCATTTGTTTAAACTAGCACAGGATCAAGTTTATATTGCGTGAAATGAATTAATGATACACATTCATCTACAAAACTTTCTTCCCTCTACTATGAAAAGCTTTGTATCTCAGTGTGATGGCAGAAACCATGCACTGTGCCTCGTTATACTTTAAGAATAGTTGTGTTTTAACTTCCTTGTTCTTTAGTTTTTTTGTGTTGTTTATTTTCTGTGCTGTGAGCATTTAGTCTGTTGCCAGCCTCTGTTGGTTTTTTGTAAGTTCTGTGGCTTTAAGTTTAGGTCTAAGTATGTTGCAGAAATGCATACCTCCTGCCAGCAGCAATAAACCACTTGGAAAAATTGCATAACATAAGCCTCTACAACTTTGATTACGCTACATGATCTTATCTTTTTCCTGTACTTGCTACAGCGATGGTGGAGAACATAACACACTCTGGCCACCTGCGCTTCCCAGATGAAGAAGACCTCACGGGAGCAGCCGTTGCTTTGCTTAGGCTGCAAGACACATACCGCTTAGACACAGCAAGTCTGGCAAAGGGCCGCATCCAAGGTGTTACTAGGCCATCCCCAGAACTTTCTGGTATGTCTGCTATAGTTATTTTAGGGATGGGTGAATAGTAAATTTGAGGTTCGAAGCGAATCCGAAGTGAATCGTGATTTGGTCGAGTAATTTTGAATCGAATAGTTCGAATAGTATTTACCGCATATTATTAAACAAAATGAGCATTTTTGTCATGACCCCTGCACAATATTTTTTAAGGATTCGAACTAGGTATGAGTGAATGTCACTTTTTTGGTTTGAAATGATGTAGAAGCAGCCTTGAATAATATCAAGATTTGAATCGCAGTAGGGTGCAAGTTATAAGTAGTGCAATACGTTACAATTTAAAAATTACTATACTTAGTGCATATAAACCCATATAACAAGCTTTTAAACTTAAAAAAATGTACATTTAACCTTGAGGTGTGGCTTCGCGGCAGTGCAGATTTTTTCTGGATGGGTTGTTTGACGGCACAGCAACCAGACTCTGCAGTGAAACCACCTTTACAGGGGGTTATGTGCGGTCAAATGTATACATATATTCGTTATTTCGAATACCTCGAAATTTTGAATTATCTAAATTCGTGTCGAAGCAAATTGGAATACTTTAATATTCGTTCGAATATTTGAAACTCCCTGAATATTCGTCCATTCCTAGTTATTTGTTGTTTGTTGCTTCCAGATATTTTCTGTTTTGGATTTGATAGCATATATATTGTGCGATGGCCTTTGTTTCTTTTATGAACAGGCAGAGGCTTTATGCATTATCTCAACGGAGTTTTTTTTTCAAACACCTGAAATTTGCTTATCGAGGGCTAGTAGAGATGTAAGTGAAAGGTCTGGCCAGCTAAACTAATCTACCAGTGAGTGCACCTCCTGGTCCCAAAATAAGCGGTTGTGGTATAGATTGCAAGGTCAGAGAAAATAGTGCTTTGCACGGAACAGGTTCAGTGTTCATCGTCGGCTATCGGCCAATAAGCATGCTATGTCTCTTGCGACGTACAGCGGACAGACGCCCCGCCCACCGACGAGAGTGAGAACCGGCCTCTGTTTGAAAAGAGGGTGCCTGGGGAAACGGCAACTTCGCGCTCCGCTTGTGGCCATTACGCGGCGCGCCACGACTGTAATATTTGGCAGAGCAGTTCATAGCCGTGTCAGCTTTCCGCAGGATGTGTTTTTTCAATCAGCCCAAGGGGTGCTTCATGACCCCTTTAACTTATGGTAAAGTCTACATAGGACAAACTGGTTGATGATATAACACCCGCCTTAAATTACATCTGCATTCTCATGATCAGCTAAAAATGAAATAGCAAAAAAATTCTTAAGATAAAAATGCTTTTTTTCCCCTTCTTCAGTAATGCATTAGTAGTGGCTGCTCACAACAATATATGTGGAATCATCATTGAATAACTAATTAACTAAGATATTAGTATTGATATTCTGCGAAACTGAAGGTGGTCTTGCAGTGCTCAAGGAAAGTCGACTTAGCGACATGAACCAGTTTCAAGATATGCTTCTAAACCTTGCAGAGAAATGCATTTTCATTACACCTAATATTTTCCTCTATAAAAACTTCCCTCATACAGCGTGAGACGAATCTAAGGTGAAGAAGGTTCAGTGCATTTAGTGATAGAGTTTGAGGATAGATATCACAGATGAAACTCGTCTCAGTATTCCTGCCAAGTGAGCCTGCGTTAAGCATTGAGCAGTTTCACTTACACTATCACAGCATATCCCTTAAAGTAATTAAATAAAACATCAATCTATTAGCAGGCTAAAAAGCAAGTATTATTTCATTAACTAGTTAAGAATTCTTTCGTCACATGTTTTTGCCGGCATTCTCTGCTTCCTTTAATGTTTTGCCGAAAAAGAAAAAAAAGTCCGTAGTACCAAATCTGCCTTGTAGATGTCAATATATAAGAACATCTGAAATTTTGGATGCTAAAAGCTTTGGCTTCTGATTTTTTGGACTTCCTGCCCAAATTTCAGGTCCAAAACAGCATTAATTGAGCCCCCACCTCTGCCACATCTTTCATCTCCATGTTGGAACAAGCGTTTTCTTGAGTTAGTGCATTTACGACCATAGCAGAGCTTGAAAGGTAGCTTTGCCGCAATACCGGGGCGTGATGAGGTGAAGCATATTGAAAATCTAAGGACCACTTTCCGATCGGCCGTTGTGTCTTGGCTAAGTTCGACCGTAACGGAGCTTGAAAGGCAGCTTTGCCTCAATACGAAAGTGTAATGAGGCGAAGCATATTAAAAATCTGAAGGGGTCACTTTCAATCGGACGTTGACTGTATTGTTTTTGGGAAGTTCGAATAGTTCGAATAGTAAAATTCCAGTGCGGATCGAATCGAATAGCAAACACTATTCGAAATTTCGAATATTCGCACACCCCTACATTTAAGCCAAACACTGTGCATAGGTCAGAAAGCGTTCGATTAGATTTTCATAGATGATTCAAAGTATAATGCAATGTTTGCCATAATTTAAAAATATATGGTCAGTTTTAAAACATCATCAATTAAAAAATTGATCTTTTGAAATTTTTGATGTAACAAAATTTGTTCCTCTTCCAGAACACCTCCATAAAATACAGTGAATTCTTGATTAATGTTGCAGTAACTCAGGTCAGATTGAGTTTTAGCATTTTAATCATATTATTGCTGCCCAAATCTTTTTGTTTGAAATCATATACAAATGCTCATTGCTGCTTCATGGTCTGCTCAGTTAATCATATAACACTGCAGTATAACAGTTAGCCAGTAGTTTGTCAGAGAAGCACAGTGTGTGACAAGGCAGATGAAATTCAGTCAGAGGTGGCAGGTAACTTGATGTGTTGATGAAATAAAATTTGTTGGTGTAGGTTAAGTTTGGCTAACAAGAAAGCAGTAATTTGAGGTATTTTGAAGGTTGAAGATGTTTTTGTGCTGAAGTGGACTTAATAGGCTGCTGCCAGTGACGATAAAGATGCTTACTTAAGGTTGCTCCATGTGTTTCTTAAGTGTTGCAACTGTACTTTATGATTTTGCATCCTCCTATCAACAGCGGGTGATTGTTTTGAGCTAGGCCGGCAGTCATACAACAATGAAGACCACTACCATACAGTATTGTGGATGCAAGAGGCACTTGACAGAGTCGATGAAGAAGTAGACAAGACTGCTGACAGGACTGAAATTCTGGAGTACCTGGCCTTCTCCACTTTTCAGGTGGGTATCTGCTTCTCTGACTGGGCTGTAACAGTAGAAAAAGAGCTGTTTGGTAAAGGATGGCACAGGTTAAGACAATCACAGATATGAGGAACAGTGCCCTGTGACCCCATTAAAATTCTAAAAATTGCATGTCACAGTTGCTCTTATTGCTGGGTGCATACAATTCCTGTGTGCTGTGACCCACTGGTGAGCCACTTTCCATGTACCTCGGTACCTCGCATGTATTGTAACCAACCTGTGTGTCATGTGTCCTTGCTTCTTTCTCATGCTACTGAAGTCAGTTGGCAAAGTGTGTGAGCTGCAAGTGCCATTTACTAAGGGGACAAAGAGATTACAAAAATGTGTGGCCAATGAAGCTCCTGATAGCGCAACACCTGATATTAGCTCGAAATCAGTTTTTATTACTAAAGTATTCTTTCGAGACTCCATTGTTAGTAATCTTGTGCTATGGATAGATTATTAAAGGAGGAAATGAGAGTTGAAGTTTAATATTTTTATTTCATACCAAAACTGCAGCGCTGGTTTGGATTTCAATGTCGTATTTATTCAAAAGGTTGAAATACATAGGAGACGGATACACAAGCGCTTGAGTTGTCTGTGTCTTTATATCTGTCTCGTATGTTCCATGCTGTTTTAATCTTTCCATATATACCAACTAGGCCAGACTTGCATGTTCCTAATATTTTTATTTCATAATTTGACCATTGTGGCTCAGTAACACTTTTTGTAACTTGCAAAGATCAGTCTTCAGCTCTTTTATAATACAATGTAGTGAATCTTTAAGGCAAAAAAAAAATTGATTAGTCCTGAGTTGAGACATCATAAAAATTTGTGATAAGTGAAACTAGTGTGAGAAGTTCATGGTAGGTGTGTGACCTGTCTTTCACTTTTTTTCTTTTTTTGCCAAGTGTCTTCTTGCAGTAATAGTGGCTTTTTCTGTATCTTGGATAGTAATTTACTGATACAGCTTGAATTAATTTTCTATTTAAGGTGCCTTTAATGTCAATTTCATAATGGCAATTATTCTGCTGCCTGTGACGTAGCCGAATGTAATTCTGGGGCCAAAACCTCAATATGAGAGGAGTGTAGTGGAAGACACAGGATTTATTTTGACCACCTGGGCTTGTATAACTTGCACCTAAATCTATATACACGGGTGTTTTTGCATTTTGCCCCCATCAAAATGTGTCTTTCATGGCTGGGAATGGAACCTATGTCCTCAAGCTTAGCAGCATAACACCTTAGCCGCTAGCTACCACAGCAAGTGAAGAAGTGAAAATTTTTTGTTTTGCTTCCTTCAAATAACTTGACAATTTCTTGGGGAAGCTCTTAAGCGAATGCATGTCATCTTAATTTCTTGTCATTAAGAAGCACCAAAAAAGCATGCCTTTGTGTAGTTTTAACAATGCTTTTGTAATTCAAGGTTTGCAAGCCTTCTTTGCAATCATGATTTTCTTGATAAGAAATTTTGTGTATATGGATGCCGGTATGGTGTAGCTTTATTTTTGCTTTAGTTTTTATTCTGAATTTGCGATTAGCTCTCTCGGACTGGTCAAATCAGTTTCATATATTTCGTTCCATCACCCATATCATGTTTTGACAAATGTAACATCAAATGAAAAGGTGAAGCAAGGAAACGGGGCATCACGATTGTCAGCTTTATTACACACAGGCTGCACATTTAAATTTTTAAAAGAGAGGTGGGGTGTCTTTTCGAGTGATATACTTAATTAAAAATCTTGCGGGGGATCAAAAGATCTCTCACCATCCTTATGTGCGCCTTAGCTTTCTTATGGAAAAAACATTGGGCTTACTACATTTTATGTAGGTCATAAATACTGCTGATGTACAGAACAGATAAGCCAGACTTCCATGTGAGAAATTTTTCTTCTTTTTAAAAGCAACAGCCATTCAAAGCAGTTCCCTGAGCATAGGGCACAGATGCCTATTGAGAAAAGCTGGATAGAGGCCAGAAAAGCCGAGTTCATGCATTTCTTTCAAGTGTTATCAAGAACTCCCTTCATATTTTCTGGTGATTCAGTGACAGACATCAATATCAGTTTGACTAATAGGCCACCACTTTTTCATGTGTGATTGGAAAATTCTCACATTATGAAGAAGGAAGGCTTTTGATTTCATTCTTGTTCCTCAAATATTGCTCAAGGTTTCTTATTTTTTGCTCTAAAGAAGTTATCTGTTCTTTAAGCCTTTTACTAGGCTTCCAAGGTCATTTATATTTTTTCTTCCTAGAACATGTTTTTATTTAATTTCAGACGTCACACGGCCATTAAATACCTCCCAATTCTCGTGAATTTTCTGTAAAGTTAATGAATTCAAGATTGTTCTATGATTTTGCAAATTTTTTCATCAAGTTTTACTGAAAATAACTTCTGTTTGGGAAAAAATGTGTCTCACAAAAGGCCTGCACTAAGGGCAGGCTTTTACATATGTTCTGAAGTTTCCCTGTATACTACATTGTAGTAATGCTTGTTGTACTATGCTTTCTTGGTTTTTGTAAAATTGCTTTTACTTTGTCATCAGTGCATGTCGGTTACAAAATATATCGTACTTTCTGTGTTTTTTACATACCACTTACCTCCTGAGCATGTGCAGGTGATAGGGCCTACATCATGTCATCCTATACAATCTGTGTGTCTAGATTTCAGTACAATTTGAAATTTAAAAAATTATGGGCCATTCCCTTGTCAGTGAATTTTTAAGAATTTTTGTTAAAGTGCTCTTATTGGTACGTATGCCATTACATTGAACTTTTTGTTGAAAAAAGTTGATGGATTGCTTCACTTCTTTGATGTCTTTCCGTAGCTCTTCCTCTTATGTACATATCGTGCATCTCTTGCCCAAATTTATGAAGAAAAAAATGAATACCTCGGACAACATATCATGAACACACAAAAAATTTTTTTAGACAGAACTATGTGACTAGTTCAGAGTAATGGTAACAGTGCCAAGTGTCCAGAGGAAGCAAAAAGTGGATCATCTGAGATAGTCCTGTGACTGGGCACTCTCAACTGCTTTACCTTTGACCATACAACCGATGACAACACAGATGTTAATAGAAGATCATTAGGCAGCTAACTCTATCCATCCCCCTGTAGTGCTTTTCTTATGCAGGTGTACATAGTTGGTTGTGCAATTTGTCAGCACAGCCAGTGCTCTTAGAGTCATGCTTTAGTCATCGAAACTGTATATGGCTTAGTGATTGGTTGAGCTGAAACAACAGGAGCAGTCAAAATACAAAAACTCTAAATAAACCATCAGGGTTGGCAGCAGGTTTACATTATTTTTATTATTTGTTTTATTTATTATACCCTCAGGGCTGTCAGAACTAGATACTTGTGACATACTGTGTATACAGTGCACTTATCTCACAGCAGTCCACAGCTTTTTCTATAGATGTTCTCTAGATGTTGTTTCTGCACTACAAGAAAGCTCTGCATTGTTGCTGGCACAGAGAAACAACTGCTGTGACCTGCCCATTATCCACACTACAGTAAATGTGCCCTGTCAGTACGCTTTGTTATTTTGCGAAGATGTGCTGCTATGTATGTGCAGGCTATTGTAATCACCTTTCCTGTGACACAAAAACATTGCTCAGGTGACTGTCTTTCAATGTCAGGCCAATTCTCAAGGATATAATTTCCCTTCTTTTCTTTCAAAGGTGTTTTCTATTATTGGCATTGAGTTTGCATGTTGCAATACTTCTTGCTATTTCTTTTACAGCAAGGAAAATGTTCATCATGCACTCAAGCTGACAAATGACTTGCTTGCTGCTGGTGAGTCCTTTTCATTAATTAATTCATTCATTGTGTGATAATCCATTGGTGACAGTGAACAGTGCTGGGCAGTATCTTAGATACCATCTAGATACTCTAGATAGCATCTTAGATACTATCTAGATACTCTAGGTATCTTGTACCTGTATCGAAATATGTCTCGCAGTACGTGTATCAGTATCTGTATTTCCAATACATGCAACAGTGTATCATGTATCTTAACCCTTTCAGGCACCACCTATGAAGACTTGTCTGTAAATGTGTCAAACTCACACAACATTATTTCAAGGCACTCAGTAGTCTATTGCAACAAAAATAATGTCATAATATGTTAATTTGTATGTGTTATAGTAACTTATCCTAATTAAGTTGTAATTAATTATCTATTTATCCTGAAGTCATTGATGCTCTGTTCTTTTAATTAGAATGAAATCTCAGGCTAGAAATATAGTGCAAGTTCATTTTTGGTTATGTCGATTTAGAGCAAAGAAAAATTATGCTTTTCATATGGCTCGAAGAAAGCGGCACGTCGAACGATTCGTCGAACATGGTAGTGTCTTCAGCAAAGTGATCATTTGCAACAGTACAATGCAAAATGAAGTTAAATGAATACACATTTATTGCGTAGAGGGTTCAATTCATCCAAAGCTCAACGTACCTTGCTCTTTCTTAGCCACTAGTAGACTCAACTAGCCAAAACAAGTTGTGTACATAATTGCGTACAAAGCGCCTCAAAGGGTTAAGGTACAAGACACTGCTATCACAACATCACTGTATGAAACAACAAACGCTGGCTGAACTCCGCTTCTCAAGCTGATACTGCTGCCACTAAGCGACAGGTGGCTTAGCGGCAGCAGTAAGCCACGACGCAATAGTCAGCAACATGCATTTGGTCATGTCATAGAGTGCATTGGCTTATTTTTAAACTCTGGCTAAAATTAGCTGGGGCAACCTGTATATGCTTATATGTGCAGCATGTTTCATAAAATGGAAAAAGATGCACCTCACCAAGGAAAAGACAGGTGAAAAGAAAGAGTGTCTTGAAAATTGGGAAGAGATGAGCAGAGGGTAGAGCCCGCTATAGAAGAAATATCAGAGCATGACCTATGCACTACAACTGTCTGTTTACTATGCATAAACCTGTTAAGGTATGTTGCCAGTTTTTTAGAAATCTTTCTAGGTTTTCACCCAAAATTGATTGCTTTGTGTCTGGCCTAACCGATTAAATCACGAAAAATTGTTCGAAAATTGCTCATTTTTTGTATGACGTGAAATGCTTCAGTAACATGTTCAGAACAGAAAAATACTTGCGAAAACATAAAATGCTTTCATCAAATTTCGCACTGTCATGTAATGTCCCATACCTGGGGCATTTGATGTGTATTCCAAAAGCAATTTCTTCAAATCCAGAAAGTAAGGGTTCCATTTGACTTCCCGTGGACAAAATGTACTATTCCTCGATAGTTCAATTCAGACTAGATGAGGCTACCATCCGTGCGGTAGCGCTCAAAGCACACTGCACCATGTTCGTTTATAACGCGCGGGAAACGCAAGGCGCGCATTTAGTGTGCAGACGCCGTTTGCACAGAGTCTATAGTGTGCAGACGCCGTTTAGTGTGCAGCCTCTCATTCAATAAAAGTGCCAATCATGGAGCCCGCGCTGCCATAAATGTTTTAAAAAAGAAAACACCATTTTACGAGCTGGGCTCGTCAAAACCCTCTTGGAACATCGCCGAAGAGCCATGACGAGCATATGTCGTCATAAGCAAAAAAAGTGACGACTGCTCATCACGAGTTCAGGTCGTCATAAATGCTTAAGGGGGCTAAGGAGGGCAGTTTAAAAAGACACCTCAATGTGTTAAGGAATAAAATAAAAACTTATGATAATGTAATTACCAGAATTACCCAAAATACACCCATTGTGCCAACATTCATAACTACAATCCCACCGCACAAAACGAAAATGGCTTGGCATCACTATAGCTGTTTATGTAGGCTGTGCAACAAACTAGGATCTTTGCACTGTCATCAATATTAAGTACATTACAGTCCCAAAACCATATAGTATGTCATTTTAGAAGGTTGCATTCCAAGTGAAATCTTATAACATGCAAACTTCTACATTGTTTTCAATTATCCTAGTTTATTATACAGGATAATGTCTAAGAAAGAAGCATGGAAAGTTTCATTGCAATATGTTGAGTTATTCAAGAGTTATGAGATTTTGTGCATTGAAAAACAACTCAAGATCAGGTGTTGAGAAAAACAAGAATTAAATTTCCCTGACATGTCATTTTCATTTTGAGGGCAGTTATGGAAAAAACATAGCTTTTTAACAGAAACGTATAGAGGCGTAATTTTGTTATATAATGCCAAGAACAAAAATTCACTTCTTTTGAAAAAAAAAAAGCATCATATTAAAGGGTGGCATACCTTAAGCTGGCCTTTAAACGGCCCCTAAACCACCTCCAATATCTTTTTAACGTTTCAAGTAAGCATGCGCATCGAGTTCAGAATGCCTTCACGATCAACAATGCCAAACATGGCAGCACTACGAGCCAAGG
Source organism: Rhipicephalus sanguineus (assembly GCF_013339695.2). Taxonomy (NCBI): domain Eukaryota; kingdom Metazoa; phylum Arthropoda; class Arachnida; order Ixodida; family Ixodidae; genus Rhipicephalus; species Rhipicephalus sanguineus. The sequence continues at coordinate 52,622 of NW_023614505.1, forward strand.
GTGCGCCGCTAGATAAAAAACAATCCCGGACTCCTCTCTGGGCCTTTCCAGTATCCCCAGCATTGGTCATAACATCACCAGCCACACCTGGTCATGTCAGCTGTAGAGAACCTGTTGGTCTGCTAGCAGATACGCGCACTCCCTGCTATTCCCCCTTTGCACAGCGAGAGCAGTGCTTGGAGAGGAGGAGACATGACTCAACAAATGGAGCGAAGCGAAGGAGGGAATGAAATGAGTGATGGCTGCGTTTCAATCATCAAACCCATGTAACTCCGCTATTACGGCACTATTATGAAAAATTCTCGCGGCTACGTGTTTGTTGTTGACTCACGCACAACAGCAACACCACAACTGAATTTCGACCTCTGGGTGGTTTAGATGCCTTTTAATTCTTTTCCTACCGAAAACAAGCTGATCTTTTTTGATCTTGATCTTGGTTTGTACCGCTTCTACCGAAGACGAGCTGCGCTCGTCCACGCTGGAACAAGCGATTGGGGGCACCGCAATTAAGCTGCCCTGATTAATTTTGCTGAGTTCTCTTTGGCTTGAACAAATTGCACTGTAAAAAAATTAAAAACGGGCTCAAAGCATGCATTTTGATCGAAAAAGGACTTGATTCTGTTAACCAGAATTAAAAATGGCGTCCTCCTCTGTGTACAAGCAGCTTTGGTTATAAAAAAAAAGGAACGAAAAACGCTTGTTTGCCAAAGTTTTGTGGAATGAAGAAGACTACAGTGACGACAAGACTGCAGTGACTACACAGAGCAGCATATTTTATACAGATCATCGGATTCAAGCAACTAGCGCATCTCTTCGTATAAGCACTAGAGGCTGATAGATGTAAACAAAACCCCACCAGCACGTCCTAGTGTTTTTCTTTCTTTCTATCGCTTTTTTTTTTTCTTTTCACGGACTCGCTTGTTCCTGCGCTTTATTTTTAAATGTCACAGACATTTTCTGTACTGAAGACTGGAGTGGTTAGGGCACTTTCCATGATGTGGTGCAGTGAAACCAATCCTTTGCATATTTTCAGAAAAATATATTGCTTGTATCATGTGAATAAAGTGCCTTTAAATAGTTTTTGAGTTGTTTCAAGACACATAGAATCAAATAGGCAAAAAAAATGTTTTTGTCCAATAAACTCAGTAGGGAAAGGGTTAATACTCCCTTACTCTAAGTAAACCACAGTTTCTCCTCCTTCCTCTGATGCTTTCCTTCCCTCCTGACTGCAGTGCAAAGTAATGACAGAAGAGTGTGAGACAAAAAAATAACTGTGTGTGTGTGTACATGTACGCACGCACGCACGCACGCGCGCACACACACACACACACACACACACACACACACACACACACACACACACACACACACACTATGAAGTAGAGGACACACAAAACGAAAACTTTTTATTTTTCTAACATTTCTGCCGGGGACCGGCTTTCATCAGGGCCGGTCCCCATTAAGGTTTTGCACGTCCTCTACTTCGTAGTATTACCCGCCACGGTGGTCTAGTGGTTAAGGTGCTTGACTGCTGACCCGCAAGTCACGGGATCGAATCCCGGCATCGGCAGCCGCATTTTCGATGGAGGCAAAAATGCTTGAGCTTGAGGCCCGTGTACTTATATTTAGGTGCACATGAAAGAACCCCAGGTGGTCAAAATTTTCAGAGCCCTCCACTACGGCATCTCTCATAATCATATCTTGGTTTTGGGACATCAAACCCCATCAATTATTATTATTACGTCATAGTATTGGTTCTGCTGGATCCAAGGACATTTTCTTCTTCGTATATATATATATATATATATATATATATAACACTTACACACAGGGTATGTCCAAAAACTAATGTCAATGAGTCTGTTAAAAAAGATGTATTGATCAGATCAGTACAGCATAAATGCAGGTTTCAAAATAGGCTCCTCCTGCGACGATACATAGCTTCCGGTGAGGTTTCCAGGCATCGAAGGTGTCACGGTAGTTCTCCTCTGGAATGTCTTTTAAGGCCTTGGTGCAAGCCTCTTTGACTTTGTCATCTGTCCCGAAATCATGCCCTTTCATGGGAGGTTTCAAGCGCGGAAACAAAAGGAAGTCTGGAGGAGCCATGTCAGGACTGTAGAGCAGCTGGGGAACCCTTGGCACCTTTGAATCGACAAGGAAGCGAATCAAGACAAAGGCGGTGTGCACAGGAAATGATAAAGGGCTTCATGTAAAAGTCCCTCCTTACTCTCTAGATGGTAGCATACGACAATGCGTCCGCACGTGCGTATATATATATATATATATATATATATATAGCTCAGTAGCTCAGTTGGTAGAGCATCGGACGCGTTATTCGAAGATCGCAGGTTCGGTCCCTGCCCGCGGCAAGCTATCTTTTCGTCCACTTTTCGTCTTCACAATTACCTTACATTTATTACTAAAAACATCCCCTATACTTTCCTTGGCATTATTGTCTGTTAGTTGTCATTAATATTGTGTATAACAAAGAAAACGAGCCCTTGAAATTAACACTTCTTTCCTTCATTTATATATATATATATATATATATATGAAAGGAAGAGGCAAGAGTGAGTATATTACAATACTTACCATGTACTATGGCACAAAATGGCTGACGGCATCTCGCACGGCATGCCACCTTCTTTCTCCTTTCTCCTTTCGTTGCAAAATGGTCTTTGGCGGCATGCTCATCCACAATGCCTTGACACACACACACACACACACATACATATATATATATATATATATTAGGGGTGTGCGAATATTCGAGATTTCGAATATTTTTCAAATAGTGTTTGCTATTCGATTCGATTCGCACTGGAATTTTACTATTCGAACTATTCGAACTTCCCAAAAACAAATGCAGTCAACGTCCGATTGAAAGTGCCCTTTCAGATTTTCAATATGCTTCACCTCATTACACTCTCGTATTGCGGCAAAGCTGCCTTTCCAGCTCCGTTACGGTCGAATTTAGGCAAGAGACAGTCAACGTCCGATTGGAAGTGGTCCCTAGGTTTTCAATATGCTTCACCTCCTCACACCCCCGTATTGCGGCAAAGCTGCCTTTCAAGCTCCGCTACGGTCGCAAATGTATTAACTCAAGAAAACGCTGGTTCCAATATGGAGATGAAAGATGTGGCAGAGTTGGGGGCTCAATTAATGCTGTTTCGGACCTGAAATTTGGGTAGGAAGTCCAAAAAATTGGACGCCGAAGCTTTTTAGCATCCAAAATTTCAGATGTTCTTATATATTGACGTCTACGAGGCAGATTTGGAACTCCGGACTTGAAGGGAGCACACCCTTGTCTGCCACATCAGTTGGCCTTCCACAGAAGTTGAAAGAGAAGGAGAGGCTGAGGAAATGGCATCTCTGCCTATCACGTGTAAAGTGTTGTCGGCAACACTTTGGTCGCACCAAATCATGTACATAAATATAATTCGGCCTCTACATTGCCTCATTCTTGATAAGAAAGACAACTATGAAATATGACCCCACCAGCGCTTCATCAACCTAGCAAAAAGAAACACTTTCATGTTGCTATCTCACAAGAACATACTTAGGGATTCTCTGAAAATTTTTCTGTAATTTCACTTCGAATTATTCGAAAAATGTTTGAGAAATATTCGAAAATTATTCGAAATTATTCGATTCGATTCGCACTCAATCTTTATTATTCGAATTCGCTTCGCACCCAAAATTTTGCTATTCGCACAGCTCTAATATATATATATATATATATATATATATATATATATATATATATATATATATATATATATATATATATATATATACACACACACACACACACACACACACACACACACACACACACACACACACACACACACACACACACATGACAGGAGGGGCATTTATGAAGGGCTCTTTTTTCTTTGTTAGACGCAACCTGAATGTAACCCAACAGACAGTGAAGCCAAGGCAGGTATTGGGGACGTTACTTGTAGTCTTTGAACTGTATTGTAGTAATTATGGCATAAATGTGACGAAATTAAAGTAGACGAAAACACAACTTGTCGCCTGTAGGGACCGAACCTACATCCTCCGGATAACACGCTCGATGCTCTACCAATCTGGCTACAGCGGCAGTCGTCCTCCTGTACACTGTATTGAGCATTTCTGTGCGTATAAACCTGGGAGTGTTAGCCAGCACTACCCGTGGCTGTGACGGCGAGTGTGGAACATATATATATATATGTATATATACAGGGTGTCTTCTTCTTTTTTTTTTTTAGACAATACAGATTTTTTATAAAAATGCTATGACAATCAGGCACCTGTCCTCTTCACACACAAACTCAACGCCAGGGCAGAAACACTTGACCACACCTAAAGTTGTGTTGAATGATTAAATAACGAAAATTCATTAATTAGCTTCTTGATTATTAACTTGAGGGCAGTTGTTTATATAGAAAAGTTGTAGGACATGACAATTTATGGCATACTGATTTCTTAGAAATCCCAAAAAACACATAATTTGAGCTATTAATCATGGAAATTGAAGACCCTGATTCAGGTGATATCAAAACTGAGTTTAATTGAGTTAAAGTTAAAATTGTTTATTTAGGCGTGCGTAGTGATAACTTTTGAATCAAAAGCTGGGTGAGAAATTACAATGAAAAAATTGTATATCGGTTTTCAAAACGCCCAAATGAGACTGTTTCTAACTTAATATCCATTAAGTATTAGTGTTTGTATGCTTACTACAGATGCCCGTGAAATACCAAAAAATACCACAAGACATGCCTGCTTGCACGCATATGAAAATACAAAAGGCTGCAAAGTGCATACATACCTGCATTGTGCTAATGTATACCCTGTGTTGCAGCTGGCTTTAATCCTGCTGCCACGAATTGCCCTTGTTATATTTCATCATTGTTTTCTGATGCAATTAATTATTGAAATGTTTTAAAGGCTGTTATTTTAGCAGTGAAGGAAATTTGCATAATTTTGAGTGTCACTAAATTTCTGTTGTAATGTCAAACAGTTCCAGACCATCCTCGTGCTCCTGGGAACAAGCGGTACTATGAGGATACTTTGGCAAAACGAGAACAGTACAAACGAGGAGATGATGGCGATATCTCTGAAGATGACACCATTACTTTGAAGAAAAGATCACCACTTCCAGATGCTGACTCTGAACGGGGCATCTATGAAAGGCTTTGCCGAGGAGAGAAGTTTCCGGTAAGTCACCGTTGGAGGTCAGACTTATAGGTGCATAAAAACATGGATTTACATGCATAAAACAGGCACATTAGGGGCTGAGGTAGGCTCAATAAAATGCTTACAAATAAACATCTGTCTTCTATACTGAACGTATGCAGTCCATTTTAATTGTAGGAAACAGACGTAGCATTCGCTTGAGAGGTCTTGAAGGCAGCAGCGGCTGATGTGTCTGTTCTACCAAAAAAGGAGCAAAGGCACTGAAAAGGGGAACCATATAACTAAAGCTGACAGTATGAGGGAAGACCCAAAAATTACCAGAATTTCCTGATAAAAAGCATGAACATTATTTTTTTTTATTGAATACAACTTTTTTTAAATGCAGCTTTAATCACCATCAAAGTACTCTCCAATCGTACTTACGCACTGTTCAAAACATTCATTCTGTTGTTGGAAGCACTTTGTAAATTCGGCCTCTTTGATACCCCTATCACCGGCATAACATTGCGTTTGACTTTGTCAGTACTGGCAAAATGCTTGCCTTTCAAGTCCCTTTTCATACAGTGGAACAGGAAGAAGTCCACAGGAGTGAAATCTGGCGAATGTAGTGAATATGGCACATGGATCAAGGTAGCCGTCTGACATGAGGACAAGAACCAGCGAACACTGGAGCTTTATGTGAAACAGCATTGTTATGATGTAGGAACCACTCACTGGAATTCCACAATTCAATTCAATTCAATTTTATTTACCAGAAAAACAATCTGGAGGGACACCTGGGCAAAAAGCTGTCGCAGCAGCTTGACTACGGCCCAGGGTCCCCTACATGACAATAGCGCACACGACACGGGTCACAAAGTGATTTTACATAGCATTCACGTTGAAAGGTTACATACATAACAATCAGCATACATCATACATATACATAAAGTGTAACATTGACACTTCGTACAAGAATGCAGGGTAATGAGTTGTTATAAAGGTAAAAAGTAGTCACACAGATGTTTTTTTATTTAATATGGCTGTGTGTTTGTACAGGTTGAGTTTGGTTGGAATATTGTGAGTTATGATTGCAGGCTGTAGTTGTTTTGGGACCAAGGTACCTTCCATACCTCAGGGTTTCGTGTGTGCTTCGTCTTGTTGTGGGGTTCTAGCTTAGGAAGTGACGTAAAGTAATTTTGAACATTTTTGGATGAGAAGTACATTTTTTCTAATAATCTATATTCATATAGTCTGTCAGTGCGGTGCAATTTGTGTGTGAGAAATATACCATCTGTGGTTGAATGTCGATCAATGTTTTCAATATAGCGGACAACTTTCTTTTGAATTATTGTTAGTTTTTGCATGTTGCATTTTGACGTTGTTGCCCAGACAAAGTAACGGTAGTTTACATATGACAGGAACAGACCGTAATAATTTTGCAGCTTTACTGTCGTAGGCAAAAATGCACGGCAGCGTGCCATAGCACTGGTAACCACAGAGAGCTTACCGCAAAGATGATTGATGTGGGTATCCCAACGTAAACTTGAGGAAAAATATACTCAAAGAATTTTGAACTCTTCAGCCAACCCAATGCATTGATTCTGAAAGTAAATATCATTATGAATGACGAGGGGTTTATTTTTAGTGCGAAACACAATAACTTTTGTGTTCTTTGAATTTACCTTAAGCCTGTTCGCGCGAGTCCAGTCGGACAAATTGACCATAATTTCATTGCATTTTTCGACAAGCTTGTTGGCATCAGGACCTGACACACACAATGTGCAGTCATCTGCGTACATGATAAATTGAACCAATGGTTATATTTACAATGTCGTTAATAAATACATTAAACAAAAGTGGTACAAGAATACTGCCTTGGGGCACACCACATAAAACAGGTTGACTTGTGGTTATTGATAGAGACACACTGATTCCGTTCTTTAAGATACGGCTTAAGTAATTCTAGCGGTCTTCCATGAAATTCACATAGGGAAAGTTTCTGAATAAGGATTTTGTGATCAAGACTGTCGAAACCTTTACTAAAATCTATGAAAATACCGGCTGTATAGAAGTTATGTTCAAAGCTCTGTAATATGTATACCTTCAGTGTTAGGAGTGCCATTTCTATGGACCTGTTTTTCTGGAAGCCATACTGTGAGTCAGTAAGAACGCTCTTTTTATTTAAGAAGTCCGTCATTCAAGTAAATACGA
>NW_023614506.1:0-40001 GCF_013339695.2 Rhipicephalus sanguineus
CACGGAGACGATGGAATTATTCTTTAAAATCAGGAGCTATTTGACATCAGGTTTCGTTATCAGTTTTTACTCTATACAACATTGTAGATGGTAACTGTAAGCAGTGGATCTTAGAAGCAAGCATGGTAACGTGCACGTGAACTTAAAACAAATGTAGTGAATGGACAAGAGCATGCTACCTGAAAATCAGCGAATGCGAATTTTTTTGTGTCCCGAACACGTGGAAGATGAAGCGCGATGAACAAATGCGATACCTGCACAAGAAGGATATTGAAGCGATTGCGAGTATTTGTAAGGAAGAGTGTGCACAGTGTCAAGAACTTTTCTCAATATGTAAGTTGCAATACATACCGTACCATTTATTGTAGAAACTCCCCTAAACGTGTCTTCAAAACAGGAATGGAAGGACGCCGGACACACCGCGTATCTTCGATGTCTCCCCTTATGAAGAAGCTGATAGCGCTTAAACTGCTCTCTGGTGTGTTTTTGAAATGGCTCAATCACTGCGAAACGTTTCCTGTGAAGCATTGAAAAGGCAGCACATCTCTTTTCACTTATCCTTTAAGGTGAGGCGTGTGAAGTCCACCTGCCCAGGATCAAGTGTCGTTGTGAGTCAGCTGGTTCGACGTGCCCAGGAGAGAGACGCCACATCAGCACGACACCACCGGCATCAGCAGCAAGTGAGCATTAACCAGCGAACTTGCGGGGTTCACAATTTCCATTAGCCAGTGCCATAACTTGGCCGCCCATTTGCTTACGCCCGGTGCTATCTGGAAGCAAACGTTGTTTTGGGTACCACTGTGTAACCGGTAACGCCGGGAGACGTGGAAGACACTTCAGTCTTACACAGCTGGTTTAACCCAATGAGCGGTACCACCGTTTACTGGTGCCTCTGTGATGTAAGCTAGCGGTGGCAGTAGCCTCGGCACTGGCGTTATACCGGCTCTACAGACAGCTCGAGGCGAAAAACTGTAAGCCGATAGCGGTGATAGCGTAATTAGGGAGGACAAAAAGTTGAACTAGTTGATAAGAATTGGTGATTAGAGGAGGTAGGGCGGACACGGCTGGCGCGGTGTTTCTGTTGTCTCGCTCCCTTCTCTCCGTGTTCAGCCCCTACCATCATTTAAGATGCTTAGTATAACAACGTATCAGCTTCCTGCAGGATCAGTAGCGGACCTAACACTCTCACGAATACTGACCCATCCGCCCAACGCCAAGGTGTGGCGTTCCAGGCACAGCGGGTCAATCTGGCGGCGGACCGCAAGCAGCCGGTCTGGCCCGATTACCTGTCACTGTTTAGTATCCAGGGGATCGGTATTATCAAATGGTACACTAAAAAAGGAAAAGTACGTTAGTTACTGCATCATTTTACTTAATTTTACTTAATTCCGTTGTAATTACAGTACTGCATTTTTTATTGTACGCAGTTTGAGTGCCTTTTGCGCATTCCTTGTACTCACTCTATTGATATTTTGGTATTGTATTTCTTTTTTGTGTGTACTATGAGTTCCCTTCCTGCATGGACCGAATTCTGGTCTGCAGTATGTTATAAAATAAAATAAATAAATAAGATGTTACTGTGGTGTGTATTCAGGAGGCTATTCGCATAAAGTAATAAGCGTCCATTCATTTGCGAATGAAGAGAACGCCTGTACCGCTAAAGCGTCTCTTATAGCCTTATTTGCCTTGAGAAGTCTTTCATTTCAGTTTTCTTCCACGGAAGTAAAGTTAATCAACTTGTACCACTATAGTTGAAACCCGATCAAAGGAAATCACGGAGACGATGGAATTATTCTTTAAAATCAGGAGCTATTTGACATCAGGTTTCGTTATATCGAGTTTTTACTCTATACAGCATTGTAGATGGTAACTGTAAGCAGTGGATCTTAGAAGCAAGCATGGTAACGTGCACGTGGTCTTAATGAATGGACAAGCGCATGCTACCTGAAAATTAGCGAATGCAAATTTTTTTAGGTGTGTCCCGAACACGTGGAAGATGAAGCGCGATGAACAAATGCGATACCTGCACAAGAAGGATAGTGAAGTGATTGCGAGTATTTGTAACGAACAGTGTGCACTGTGTCAAGAACTTTTCTCAGTATACAAGTTGCAATACATACCGTACCAATTACTGTAGAAACTCCCCTAAACGTGTCTTCAAAACAGGAATGGAAGGGCGCCGGACACACCGCGTATCTTCGATGTCTCCCCTTATGAAGAAGCTGATAGCGCTTAAACTGCTCTCTTGCGTGTTTTTGAAATGGAGCGGAGAAAGTAGTGAGATGAGTTGTAGAGGCCTGTCGCACAAAACGTAAAGTGGATAAGTGCGTCAGCATGGCATCGTTGTATCTGCAAGAATAAATGGCCATTATTATGAACGCTGCCTTTGTTGATTGTGTGTCGTTGCCGCTGCGCAGTGGTGAGTACGCACGTTAGGCAGGCATAATGAGCTTAGACATACTGCCTCGAACAAAAGTCATTTGGCAGTTGGCTGCCATGTCGGTTGTAATCGTTTCATCCGAGTCTTAGCGCCATCGATTTTTAAGCTGTGCGTGACCATGAAGTTGAATTCAAGGCGTTGCTGAAACACAACAGTGGCCAATCTTTCAACGGCTGCATGAACGTATTGTGAGCGCGAAAGCATTCCAGATAACAATCTTTGCTGGAGTTATCAGCGTGATCATCTACCGGCACACGTTCAGTAATGTGCGTGGGGTTATATATCGTTCTCTTATCTGCTGCACAACAGGTCGCGAGGAGAAGCTGACACAGGTTGAGCTGCTGACGTATCAGGTGCAGGAGAGGTCTGCGTCTGCGGCCGCTTCTTTCTTCTCATGGGTGCGGGGACAAGAGGCACCCATGGACAGCTGCCACTGGCAGGTCAAGTTCGCTTACCCCGGAGGCACATGTCAGTACATAGACTGTGTCAGAGATAAGTTCGGACGACTACTCGCGACTAGCAGCTGGGTCTCGGTCGAACACTGCGCTGACTATGAAGCAAGTGCCGTTGAAAAGGTGAGAGACACTTAAAGTTTTAAAAATGTCGCTCTACAGTTAGTCAGTGAGCGAGTATAGTATCCTGGTCAAGGTACATGTAAACTTGTGGCGAAGCTTTCACCTAAGCCCACGTGTAAGGAAAATGGTGGCTCGTGGCAACAGTGGTCGTCTACGTACCGTGGAGGCCAATAGCAAGCAAAAAATATAAAAAATAACATGTCATAACTGGAAGCGGTAACGACGTTGCGCTATTACAGCATATTGCGCGAAATTATGTGACAATTTTTGAACGTGCTACTCTTGCTTACTTTTGATAGTTATGCGATTTCTTTTATTTGAGTCTTTACGGCTCTTTAATACCCGTATGCAAAAGAAAAAGAAGAGCTAAAAGATATCAAGATTTGAGATGAATGAATGAATTGAACCTTTATTTCGCAGGAGAGGAAGGCGCTCGGCCGCAGTTTGGGAATAGGTGGGGAAGGGATTGTTCGGTAAACAGCATATGCACAATAAATTAACATGACTTGGTGCGAATCCGTTTTCGGTATAAGTTCGATGGAGTCGCTCTCGCGCGAGATCGTCGACCTCTTCTACACCACTCGAAACAGGCCACTTATACTAGCATAGTTCGCAAGTGCTTTTTGTGCTTCATCATTCGACTGTAGCACGCTTCCTAAAGCGCTTATGTCGTCGCGTGGCAAGTGTTGGATGCGTGTTCTTCCTCGCGAGAAAGCTGAGCAAATCCAAATGAGGTGGTGTAAATCTGCTCTGCATAATTCTTGACAATGTGGGCATCGGGGAGAAGTGTTTGCAATTGCTTGTCTGGGCCTAATCCATTTGTCAAGTACATGTGGTGTGTATGCTGCATTGGCCATAACCTTATTCAGAAATATCTCTTGCTGGCGAGTAAGTCCGCCCTTGTCGCTTAATAGAGGTGCTGGTGTAGCTTCTAATAGCCTTCGTTTACTGTCGGTTTTCAATTTTACGCGAATATAATGCATAAATGCTCTGCTAGGAGAGCCTGCGCGCAGCATTTCTAGGTAGGGATTGAGGTCCGCAAGGTTTGGCGACGAACTGGGGTGTGGGGTGCTCAATGAATAGTCAAGCCCACCCGCTTGCGCGGCGACCGCATGAGCGGCTTCGTTTCCCCCGTCCGTGCCAGTGTGTCCCGGTGTCCACAAAATTTCCGCATCGATTCCGCAATCCTGTAATCTCTTTAACTTTTTTCTAATATCGTTGGCCACCGCATCTTCAGTCGTTGTTGCTGTAAGTTCAGCCACCGCTTCGTATGAATCCGTCAGTATACGAAAGCTATTTCGAAGACTCTCGCTTGCTGTGTTACCTGCGTCAATCGGAATAGTGTTGACCGCTCCCCATATGGCCAACAACTCTGCATGTAAGGGTGCACCACCGGGAAGCTGGCAACTGTGATAGCCATTGTAGCGGGATGCGGATGTGCTGACCCAGGCCATACTAGCTTGTTCGTGTATGATTGTTGCGTCAGTGTAGATGTCGATGGTTTTCTCAGGTTTTCTGAGGCGCTGCCTTTTCTCGAAGAGTTGCCTGGTTTTTGTGTTGCGCCTAGCGATCGGGCGTTGTTGTTTCCGTGTGCTCAGCGGTGCTTCCCATGGTGGTGCTGTGGTCGTGTCCTCGTGCCCCAACGGCGCATGAACTCTGTTGTCCCATGCCATGATTTGTTTGCCTTGTGGTGTGTTATCAAGCCGACATCGCATGCGAATTCGTGCTTCATTGATTATGTCCCTTATTGGTGGTATCGGCACAAGCTTGAGCAGCTCCTCGTTCCTCGTGTGCTTCGGGAGTCCAGCTATTGTACGGAGGGTCGCCCTGTGTAACTTCTCGAGGTCACGGAGGTCTCGATCGGAGAACTCATACACAGGTGCCCCATAAAGAATCCTTCCGACAGCGACTGCTTTGGCAAGTGTTTGGCCCGTTTTCTGTCTTGCTCCACCGTGTTTATTGGAAATGCGTCAGACCATGTGCAACATCGGGCTCCACGTGCGTCTTAATGCTCGGATCCATTGCTGGGGACTGTTGCAACTAGCAATGTGTGCTCCGAGGACCCTAATTTGTCCGTTGGTGGATGTAATGTCGCTTTCGCCGATGTGTAGTGTGATCTGCTTGCTTGCATTGGTCGCTTTCTTTTCGTCCACGCTAATCAATTCCGTCTTTTCTGGCGACAGCTCCAGTCCGAGGGTACCTAATGTATCGATGAGGGTGAGTATAGCTGCTTGGAGTTCAATTTGCATGCTCTGCTCGTCGGGATAATCCGCCGCTTCTGTCCATATTGTGATGTCATCCGCGTAGATAGTAAAACGGGCCGAAGTTTCTTGCTCAAGCCTTTCTGCCACACGCGTCATGGCCAGATTAAAGAGCAAAGGACCGAGGATGGAGCCCTGGGGTACACCCCTATCCAGATAATAGGTCCTCGGACTCCAACCCGGTGCTTTGCCGTGGAGCCTGATTGGTCTACATTGGAGAAAGCTGCGAATCCAATTATATGCTTTTTGGCTGGGATACCTTGCTGCCAATTCTTGTAGTATAGCCTCTTGTTTAACGTTGTCGAATGCTTTGCGCATATCTACTGCAAGGATGTAGTCTGGCATCAGTTTACGAGATTTGCGGTTGATTACTCTGCGAAGTAACCACAGGCAGTCATGTGTGCCCATGTTCGGCCGAAAACCTGCCTGCGCAGGGTGTAGTCCGGGTTTCTCGTATTCGATGTAGTACTGTATCCGTGTGTTCAGCATTCGCTCTATGAGTTTGCAGACTGTAGAAGTCAGAGCTATTGGTCGCAGATTCGCTGGCTTTGTATGGTCTTTTCCTGGCTTCGGTATAGGATAGATGAGCGAAAGTTTAAGTGAATCGGGTACAAGGCCGGATTCCCAGGATTCGTTAATGATAGTTAAAAGTTTTTTTAGTGTTTCGTCGCTGAGATTGCGAAGTTCTTGCCATGTCACTCCATCGTGTCCAGGGGCGGACTTCTTTTTGCTCTGGGCCAAAGCTGCTACAAGCTCACCTAGCGTGAAGGGTGTGTCAAGCTCCGCTCTAGGGTCGGCTATCCTGATATATGGCAGTTGTAGTGGTGGTGTTTCAGCAGCATGTGGGAAAAAGTATGAATGACGCGGTCCTCTAGTGATGTGGGCTCTTCCCGTAGGAAGAGTTCTGAGAGAGGAGGCGCGCCTTTCTTTTTTCCAAGTAGGCTCCTGAGAATCTGCCATAGCCTTTTTAGACCAGGTTCTCGACCCAACTTTGCGCACGTGTCGTGCCACGCGTCAGGCTTCGAGCATTTCTTGGTATTCTTTTATCAGTCGGTATTGGCGCTTGAGACGCATGAGGTCCCGATGACGTTTTCCTTTATATCGGTACTGTTGTGTTAGGCGATTAGCCTTGCGCCAGAGATTTGCTAGATGCATATCCATGTGCGTCGCGGTGTCATTGCATGGGATATATTCCCTGGCGTATGGACGCGCCTCAGCGACTGCAGCGCTGAAAACCTTCGAAATGTGTAAAACAATCTCCGGTGGCCATTCGAAATTTTTCCCAGTCAAAAACAAGTACCTCTCTTTTCTCTCTAACCTTTTTCCGATTGAGCTGTAATGATAATGGGTAGATGGTCACTTCCCCATGTTGTCGATTTAACTTCCCACTGCCGCACGAGCCCGGCAGAGGCTAGCGTCAAATCGGGTGTCGTGTCCTGCTGCTTCGCGTGCAGCCCTATACGAGTTGGCGTGTCCAGTGAGTTGTATATATTCAAATTCGACATTTCTATTACATCGTGGAATACGTGCCCTCTCGGATCAGACTTGGTGTAGCCCCAGGTTGGATGTTTGGCGTTGAAATCGCCGCCCACTAAGATAGGAAGGCTTCCCGCCTGTGCCTCTACCTCACGCAGCCATTCAAAAGAGTCGTTCCGATCTTTGCTCGTTAAAGGCCTGTAGTACGCGGAGACTGCAACCATTGGACAATGTCCTTGCGGACTTAGCTTAACTGCCACTACCTCTCTAAATTCGTTACTTAGGTGTGGAATTTGGAGTTCGGTAGCAGTGCAGTCTTGCCTAACTAAAACAGCGGCCTGGCCTTGCGCTTGCTGATTTCCTTTGCCCTGATGTAGTGTGGTAGCTTTTTGAAAGGTTCGATAACGTTGAACTCTACATGGTCCTCTTGTCTCCTGTAGCAATACGACAAGAGGTTTGAGTTGCTTAATTTGCTGTCTTAGTGTAGAACCATTCTGCGTGAAGCTGCGACAGTTCCACTGAATGATTATAGGTCGTGTAGCCATATTTAATCTGCCGGCTTACGCCGTTTAGGTTCGTCATCTCGAGTCTGCAGAACCTTGTGGATTTCCATGAAAAGTGTTTGCATCTGTGTTTGTATTGCATTAGTTACAGCCTGAAATTCTTCCCGTAGATTTTTTTTCTAAACGCTGAGTCTCAGTGTACCTTTCTTGCCTTAGGATGCTCAACATCTGTGCATATGCCGAGTCTTGAGCAGTGACAGGCTGTGACGCTGAGGGCGTCTTACTCTGCTGCGACCGCGCAGCTCCGGTGTAAGGCGGCGTTTTAGAATTCGCCTTAACTTTCTTACTCGAAGAACGCCCGACGCGACTTTTTGATCGACCGCGTTGTGCTTTAGCTGTCGATGAAGGTTGTTCACCTTCCCGAGATGGCGTTTGGGGCGGTATATCTCGCTGCTGTGGTGTTAGCCTTTCGAGCAATTCCTGTAGCATGGCTCTCTGCTGCTGATTTTCTTTTTTTAACTATTTTATTTGTTGCTCATCTAGGGCCCTGAAAACCTCCTGTAAACACGCGGTGAATAGCATTGAAGAGATCGTGTCTCCCTGTCGTACGCCCTTCTTTATTGGGATTCTGTCGCTTTCTTTATGAAGGACTATAGTGGCTGTGGATGCGCTGTAGATGTCTTCCATTATGTTTATATAGGCTTCGTCGATGCCCTGATTCCGCAGTGCTTGCATGACTGCTGATGTCTCCACCGAATCAAATGCCTTCTCGTAATCTATGAAGGCTATGTATAGGGGTTGGTTGTATTCCGCGCATTTCTCTATCACCTGATTGATAGTATGAATATGGTCTATTGTTGAGAAGCCTGTTTCAGGGCCCTAGATTGGGAAGAATTAGGGATAAGAGTTAATGGAGAGTATCTCAGTAACCTGCGATTCGCTGATGACATTGCATTGATGAGTAACGCGGGAGACGAATTACAGCTCATGATTACTGAACTGGATACGGAAAGTAGAAGAGTAGGTCTGAAAATAATATGCATAAAACTAAAGTAATGTGGAACAATCTTGGCAGAGAACAGCGCTTTGCGATAGGTGGCGAGACGCTGGAAGTTGTAAAGGAGTACGTCTACTTAGGACAGGTAGTAACCGCGGAGCCGAACCATGAGAGTGAAATAACTAGGAGAATAAGGATGGGATGGGGCTCATTCGGCAAGCACTATCAAATCATGAATGGTAGTCTACCACTATCTCTCAAGAGGAAGGTATATAACAGCTGCATCTTACCGGTACTTACCTACGGAGCAGAAACCTGGAGACTTACAAAGAGGGTTCAACTTAAATTGAGGACGACGCAGCGAGCGATGGAAAGGAAAATGATAGGTGTAACCTTAAGAGACAGGAAGGGAGCAGAGTGGGTCAGGGAACAAACGGGGGTTAAGGATATCATAGTTGAAATTAAGAAGAAGAAATGGATATGGGCCGGCCACGTAGCACGTCGGCAGGATAACCGGTGGTCATTAAGGGTAACTGACTGGATTCCAAGAGATGGCAAACGCGTGAGGGGGAGACAAAAAATTAGGTGGGTAGATGAGATTAAGAAGTTTGCAGGTGTAACGTGGCAGCAGAAAGCACAGGACCGAGTTGATTGGCGGAACATGGGAGAGGCCTTTGCCCTGCAGTGGGCGTAGACAGGCTGATGATGATTTGTTGCTCATGTTCATCTAATAGCACAGGTTGTTTGGAAATGCCCGCTTGTGCTTTTTCAGACCAGCTGACTGTCTTCTGCGGTACCTCTGCATTATGCCTGAGATTCTGAAAGTCTTTCGGTGCACGACTAGGACAGGCTGAGTTTAGTGATAAATGGCCCTGCTTCTGACAGGCAACACAGAACAGCTCTTCATCGCATTCCGCATTTTCAGGACGTTTTCGGCCGCACTACTTACAAACTTCCTCTGAAGAGCAGTACTTGGCAATGTGTCCCAATCCGTGGCAGTTATAGCAGGCTATGATTTTCGGTTTGTACTCGTACACCCTTGTGATCTCATAGTCAAATACGAGCCTCGCTGGGGTTGATGACGTATTAAACGTCAGCAGCAGCATGTTCGTCTTTCCAAGTCGCCGCGCGTCAAGGATAGTAGCCGTTTAGCATCTCAAGTGGTCCATGATGTAGTCGATAGTCTGGTCGGGACGCACCTTGATAACCCCCCGACTGCTACCTGCTCTCTGTGTCGGAACTCTTTCGATGCGCACTTCATACATACGAACTCGGCCGCACGTTTTCTCAGTCAATCGTGTCAGCGCTGTAAGCCGTTCAGCGTGTTATTCATCCCTCACTGTAACTTTTTATGCAGTTCGCTGCAGATTCGTAACGGAAGATCGTTAATTCTGCTAGCTCCCAACTTTTAGCTGTCATCTCTAGTGCAGCCGTTATAGCCTGTTTAGGTATGTCGTGCACATGTACCTTATTAAGTGGCCTGATCGAGAGAGCAAAATGAGGTCGACTTACCCGTTCGAGGCGAAGCTGCTTGGGCTTGACTTTCCGGATCGGTTTCCGCTTGGTAAACAGAGACCACTCTGCGTTCCCTTCGTCGTCGCGCGCGTCTCTGGCACCCACCCCATCGTCGCTTGTATCCTCTTATCCATTTGGTCGTTTAGTGGTGGCCCTGTCATCCTGGTCACCTCCCTCAAGGGGCGTAGTCCGGCATCTTCTGCTCCTACTCGGCGTTCGCTTGGCGTTCCGTTGTCCTCGGCGTGCTTCGCTCGACGCGCTGTCTGCATCCTGGAGGAGCTGCTGTCCAATTTTCCGGCCTCTCTCCTGCTAGGCGAATACGAAGCTCCAGCGTTAGGTTCACTCGAATGCGAGTGGTGCGGTGGCGTCGGCGGCATGATGATAGATTCACCGAGCTGGCATCGCCGGGCCGCACTCGAGTTGGGCCTTCGCGCTGTTAAGCCTAAGGAGCAGTCCGCCGTTCAAGCGTTCGTCGTAGCCAAGAAAAAAAAACAGCTGCTGATGCTTCGAAAAGGCAGTGTACACTCACCAAAAACGTTCACAGAGACGTTGCTTAGTTTTCCGCTCACTGTGCGATAAGCTGCACAATTTATCATAAAAACATCGAAGAGCTCAGGTGAGATACGTCTTCACATTGTGGCGATCAAAGCGCCACCCTCACGAAAAGTAAAGTCCGAAAACACGGAGCTTTAGCTATGTGGTATTTTAAAAAGAAAACGAAGCAAAGGTTAGCGATATGAAAGACAGATACACACATTTAACGTGCCAACTACTCGACTCTGTGAAAAGTAGATGAGCGTCTTGGACGCGATGAATGCCTCTTGCACACAGCACTGCTTTCAATCGCTGCTTACCTAGCGGAAATGTCCTGAAGAGTCTCTTGGCCACGTGTTCGCGTGGTCCGTAAAGTTTTTGATTCGCTGTACACGCAAAGTGGGTAAGTTATTGTGCATAGCAGGGTTGCATAACGTTTCTTTTTTTGACACGAAAGTGTTTTATGCCGGTGCCCACCAAGACTTTCATGACGTATTTCCGTCACGAAAATACGTCAGGAAAATGAATGCAATGAAATGGCACGAAAAAAAAACAGCAAAATGAATGCAATAAAATGGCACAGAAAAAAAAACTAAAAGAAAAAAGTTCCGTGAGAGGAATCGAACTCATGACCTCTCGGTCCGTGACGATGGCTGGCGGGCGTTTAGCCAACTGAGCTACCGCGAAATTTTGTTTTCTTTATTACTTACTTTTGCACCTCATACAATAATATTACGTGCCTTGAGCTACCGCGAAATACATAACGGATCCTACATGAACGCGCCTTTTATCTTTCACACTTTCCTCTAACAGTGCTCTTGGATGGATGGATGGATGGATGGATGGATGGATGGATGGATGGATGGATGGATGGATGGATGAATGAATGAATGAATGAATGAATGAATGGATGGATGGATGGATGGATGGATGGATGGATGGATGGATGGATGGATGGATGGATGGATGGATGGATGGATGGATGGACGGACTAACGGACGGACGGACGGATGGATGGATGGATGGATGGATGGATGGATGGATGGATGGATGGATGGATGGATGGATGGATGGATGGATGGATGCTATGAGCGTTCCCTTTATAACTGGGCGGTGAATGTGTGCCAGTAGGCTCGAAAAAATAAAATAAACGTGCCGTTAATTGTTACGACCGTCCCATTCAGCGCGTTTCCAATAGAAGTGTTATTGGTAAACGCTATAACACACCGCGAGGTGGTGGCATTAGCCCAAGCCTCGCTCGTAGCATCCATCCATATCGAAAAATATCTCTCCGATGCTCGCCTGGCTGTACCACCGCGTTCCCCACTCGCCAGGTTAGAGGAATTAACGGCCAGGGGAGAGGGAAGACAAGACGCTCATCGCGTTTCAGGACGCTTTGAAGGAGTGCATATGGAGTTTTACTATGTCCTTGTTGATGCCATCCTTGCGCGGGATTCACCCTATGCGGTGTCCACGTATATCTCGACTATTTCAGCTGTCGCCATTGGTTAAACCATGAACATAGGCGTTAGTCGTCGGTACGGAGATGTGCCGCTAGTTGTCATCGTGGGTGAGTCACATCAAGCGCTGCTATATCTGTCAGACAATAACAAACATTATACAAGCTCTGATATGCCAATTCACTATAAACAATCAACTACGTCTGTGGCGACATGTTTCGTTTCCGTGTTACACCGATTCCTATGACGGAGGGATCAGCCAGCTTTTTCTGAAACCTGGCATACTCCTTTCTTAGCCGCGGTCGTCATTCAAACCGGAAGTTAGCTTCCAGAGCGTCGCGATGGTGGACCAATATGCAGCCGCGAGTAAGTCGCCCTTGATTCGCATGCCGAAAACCTGCGAACAACCGTCGTTCGCGTGACTGCGCACCGTCTCTCCGCTTCCGAGCGCACGCATTCTTCAGAGTTTACCGCGAGTGCTGTGTCGGGAACGCACTTCGACCGAAACCCTGCGTAAACACTAGGACCATTCTGGGGGTCGTCGAGGAATTCTTTGTTCTTTTTCTATTCGCGTGGCTGAGGTGTTTAGCTTCAATGTGGTACTCTGGCTTTACGTCTCCCCCCCCCCCCCCCCCATGTCTAGTGTCAACAACGACTTCGTAACCCCGCAATTCCACAGCCACTCCAGTCGACATTCTATCTTCGCGAGTGCTATCGCAGTCACAGTTTGCAATGCGACGAAATTGGATGGTGCTATGCGTAGGATGCGACGACGTAAAACCTTTGGTCTGAGCTTTTACTACACTCACCGATGACCTTTCTTCTGTTGTATAGTAAAATGTTCTTTATTGTTACATTGAATTAAATAGAAATCAAATCACATTTCGTTTGGGGGGAAGAGAGGGACTAATACGGAGGGGCGTAATATAAGCGTCCACGTGGACGTCCAACCAGTGCTTAGGGCGGTTATAAACAACCAGGTAACAAAAGCAGAAATAAGTCTACCGTGTCTGTGTTCCATCGTAAACAAAGGATGTCACAGCTTATCAGCCTGCAGTGAGCTCTAAAAATTGGATTATAGTGAGACACGCCGATAGGAGCCCAAAGTGCAGCGACATAACGGTCCCATGAGAATGCTACAGAGTGTGTGCGTAGGTTGTAGCAGCCATGCGTTCCTAGCGCCAGACAGCCGGCAATTTATTTATCCGTTTAATGATAGGTGAAAGGCAAGAGGTCGTCCTAACGAGGTTAATCTAGGGATAGAGAACCGAGCAGATTAGATTTTCGTTTGGGAGTTGTTGTAGTCCTCAGGGCAGAAGTGGCAGTGTGCAGACACACATGCTTTCGCGGATCTCCCAGAAAAGCAAAACACAGTCGCGCTCACACTCAGTGATTAGGTGTTTTGAAAGATGGTATTGCTCAGTCGGTGATGTCGAAGCCGTCGCCTTCGTGTTTCGTATTCGTGTTTACGAAAAATTGTTTTGGGGCCGTTTAGTTAGTTACCGCTAAAATCATGATCCGTATTCGAAAGTAACTACTGGTGTTCGAGAGTAAAACTGGGAAAATGTGCTCTTTCTGCTCTCTTTAAAACGCCCCCGCGCGAATCACTACAAGCGTTCGGCTTTGTCAGGGGTCGTGATTTGGACGTAACATGTAAAACTAACTACCTACATGCCCCGCCACGGTGGTCTAGTGGTTATGGCACTCGACTGCTGACCCGAAGGTCGCGGGATCAAATCCCGGCCGCGGCGGCTGCATTTTCGGTGGAGGCGAAAATGTTTGAGGCCCGTGTACTTAGATTTAGGTGCACGTTAAAGAACCCCAGGTGGTCGAAATTTCCGGAGCCCTCCACTGCGGCCTCTCTCATAATCATATGGTGGTTTTGGGACGTTAAACCCCAGATATTATTATAATTATTAACTACCTACATGTAAAACTAACGTAACGTAACGCAACGTAACATGTAAAACTAACTACCTACCACCGCACATTCTCAGTCACATCGATGGGTGACTTCTCGTTTAAACCGTAAAGGTATGTGCCTCACATCGCAGTTTTTAAATGCGATGCATTTCTTAGCGAACCCCAGGCACTTTGGGCGTTTCTGTCAACGTATCTATCTATCTATCTATCTATCTATCTATCTATCTAGCCGCCTACGTCTGGGCGCTCTCCCGGTCGTCTCCAAAGGTTGTAATATACCAAAATGCATATCATAGGATGAGTGTATGATGAACATTATTCACCGGTGATGACATGAATAACGCAAAATACCTGTCGCGTCGTCATGAAACCCTTTCCCTCAGTCAAGTGTGGCACATACCCACATACTAGAGTTTATTTTATGCGGGTATGTGCCACAGGTGATAACAAAGTCTCAATCAACACAGTAACCGCGAACATACACACTGACAAGAAAGGAAGTGATAATAATAGGTAATTGTTGGGGTTTTACGTCCCAAAGCCACAATATGATTATGAGAGGCGTCATAGTGAAGGGCTCCGGGAATTTTGACCTTCTGGTGTTCTTTTAACGTGCACTGACATCGCAAAGTAAACGGGCCTCTAGCATTCCGACTCCATCTAAATACGACCGCCGTGACCGAGATTGAACCTGCGACCTTCGAATTAGCAGCCGAGCACCGTAACCTCTACACCACAGCGGCCGACGCAAGGAAAGTTGGGGAGCTGAAGACAGAGCACCCCTGGAAGACAGCTGGGCTACTATGTACTCGTCCACGTGGTCCACAACTTCGACCACGTGGATTACGCAAAAACCAGGGAAAATGCTTCCTACGATAACTCTGTCGAGAGGACCATGTCCCTCATGATTACCGGTGACTTGGGCATTGATTTATCACAACCCGACAACACCTGGTTCTTAGGCGGCATGAAAGGCGGCTTGGATGTGGACAGGGCATCACAAGACCTCGGTGCCACCTCCAGGACAGAAGGAATCAGAGATAATATCTTCGTAACGCCATCCGCGGCTTCCACCAGATCTACTGTATACCTCGCACTTCACTACAATTAGACCGTTCGTAGCCGGGATCACGAATGGACATGACCAGGATTTGGGGACATCTGCATAGATATTGGATAAAGTGGCTTACGAGACAACTACAGTTTTTTTTATTTTGGGAATTTCTGCTTGAAAATTTTCTTTGCTTCTCCAAGTATACTGATGCAATGTTTAAACGCAGAATGTTACTTCCGAACATGTGCTCGAGAATGGAGCTGATGTATATTTTACATGAACAAAAATTTAGCTAGGCAGGCAGCTTGTATTCCGCACCAATTTAACCCGCAAGCGAAGTTTATGTGCTTGCCAGCAGATTTTGTTCCTCATACTAAATGGACTCAGATAAGAGAAAATTTTCATTGTCTTAA
Source organism: Rhipicephalus sanguineus (assembly GCF_013339695.2). Lineage (NCBI taxonomy): Eukaryota > Metazoa > Arthropoda > Arachnida > Ixodida > Ixodidae > Rhipicephalus > Rhipicephalus sanguineus. The sequence goes on from NW_023614506.1 coordinate 15,152, forward strand.
TTTTTCGGTGACTTCTGTGTCTAAGTTGGCTGTAAGTAGAGCAGACAACAGATGCCCAACCACGATCAGATAATCTGGTTTCTTGATGCGTTTGCAACGAATGCGTGCCATGACGTCACCAAAGGCCTGTTAATACTGATAAAAAATAAATTATATACGGTACATATTATAAGTGTATGCATAGGTGAGCGGAGGGTTTCGCACTAAAGGGGGTGAAGTCTCACCGCAACGCTCCCCCCTCGGTAAACTTAGAAAAACATACACGCTTCGCAGTGGAAGCAAAAATGCAACTAAAGCGACGACGTGCTTCCCACAATGGCCTGTCTTCGGTGCCCGGCTTTGCGGGGTTGTGATTGGTAGTAATCACATCTTGGGATGCAACATCAGTGGTGTTCGGCCACCATTGCTTTTAAAAATATGCATGGCCAAATCCTTGCATATAGAATGACGGGACAGGTACGACAGAGTAAATGTATGGGGCTGATTTGGCACCCCTCTTCAGATGATTAGGGGGGGGGGGTGGCCCCCCTCCCCCTACTGCCCCCTCGTGCGCACGCCTATGAGTGCATGCATTCTTCGCAAACACACAGCAAGACATTGACACTTCCTGCGCTTTTGACCGTGCGATTGTATCTACCAAAATACCCTAAGTTCTTATGGCATTGCAAGATAGCCAGAATGGTAAAGCAGAAAGGAAGTCCAAGAAAGAACGCGCATACATAAAAGCAAAAGGCACACAAGGGGCGATATTTTGGGAAATATGAATGAATATAAAAAAAAAACTACTGTGCGTCGGCTTTTGCGAAAATACTCAGAGCCTATACATAGTGACTCGCAGTAAAAATGAAGCGAAGATGTCCCGTGCACGTTTTGACGTGTGTCAGATTACGCTTCCTGCTATCGCTGGCAAACAGGCGTCTTCTCAGCTTAATGCCTCAACGTACACTCTATGCGTGTCTGGTGCTTTTAAAGCCCGATCACGTTTCCCTAGTAAACGCCCCTTACTGGTTACGCCGTGCGAGCGTCCCACCAAAACATATCCATTTATTGAGTTTCGTACTGCTGTATCCCTCGATCTTACCCTTGATGTTCTTGTAAATTCTTGTGCTTTCTGTACAAATAAAGGAATATAAATTTGGTGACAACCGGGAACCTTTTTCACGGATAACCCTGGTATGCAACTCCATGTGTCAATGATGATGATAGCTAAACAAAAGAGAGTGAAAAAGTACACACACTCACTGTACACCATTTGACAATTGTAATATATATTCGGGTTTTACGTCCTGAAATCACCATATAATTGTGAGGGAAGCCGCAGTGGAGGGCTAAACCTAAGCAAACAGGCCTCTAGCTTCTAGCCTGCACCGAAATGCGGCCGTCGCTGCCGCGATCCTATCCTGCGACCTTCAAGTCAGCATTCGAGCACCATGGCAACTACACCACCATGGCCGGCGATATACCCTTCAATAAATCGACGAACACACGTTTTGTTACCATTATTTGATATGTTATATTGAACTGTGCATGTTGTATGTGGCACCTACACGATAGCCAATGAATCGCCGGTGCCTTATTTGTGTTCCATAATCTCAATGTATCCTATCTATTAAAATAAATAAAACGTTCAATATTTGAAGAATCTCATTGAGACGTGTTGCTCGCAGGAACGATCATTGTTTGAGTGAAAAGCAAAACGATGGCGTAGGCCAGAGACCAAATATCAGAACCAGCTCAATGCACGTTTCGTGTCACATGTTTGGCCATCTTAATCACTTTCATGCAACATCACCACAAACAGACCTTTCTAACATTTTTAAAAAGTCTAGCCTCTGCTCTACGTCTTTCAAGATCACATTAAATTTTCGCCGAAGCCGTGAGCTAAAGGAATTTCGCCGTTTTACACGGCCGTCCTCCCTCTGAAGGTTTGACAGGCGCCTTCGGTAACCTAGTCCTCGAGCGGCCATCAAGATCAACAATTCACACATGGTGACATCTACGGGATCCTAAACGCGCCGCTATTCGAGCCGCAGTGGAACACGGCAAGAACCACCTTTGAACAGCCAGAAGGCAATATTCTGTGAGTTGGAAGCTTCTCTTCAAGTGTGCGAAGCTGGTGAAGTGGCTACTGCGACCAATATCCAAATCAATGCCTTAATGTAACACTATGAAGAGCAATTACTATATATGGTACGATGATATAACCCAATGATAATGGCATAACACACGTTATACCTTCATCAAAAAGATACGCTGCAACGACACTTCGCCAGATTGTGTACAATACCACGTTGGACGACTGCAGTACTGCGCTGAATTTTAGCCATCGTTTCTAGAGCCTCGATTCGTCACTGCAGCTGCACTTACCAAAAAATATTCACAAAGTGACGCAATGTTTGTGTGTCAGCTGTGGGTATACAGCAATCACACTCCCATGCAGTTATTGCAATAGAGTCGCTGATTTCCCGGCCACTGCTGAGTGCAAGTGTGAACAGACCATCGATAACCACCTCTGTCATTGTTATCAATTTCACAAACAATGCCAGATGCTCCGGTGTCCATGATTCTTCCACACAATATTTGATAGGCTCGTATGCCGTAGCTATGCATCACCATGATTGTGAATAACTTAGGCTCACGCCTCTTTGTCCTTCCTCCAGTTTCACTCCGTAGCTGCAGAGTATCAAACTGCGTAATGACTATTTAACCACCCTGTTTAGTTCTTCCCCACCTCACTCTCTCTCTCTATCTTGTCCTGAGGCGTTTGAGTGCATTGATGCCTGACGACCTGCCTGATTCCCGGTAGCAATAAGCTACGTTATATCACAACAATTTTTTTTCTGGAATAAATTACTACACGCGCATTTGCTAACTGCCTGTCCTACATCCGATATATTTTTTTTCTTCTTGAAAGAAGATCATCCTGTAAACTTGCCCGGTTACTGAAGATACCGTGTACGCCATCGATGATCATTAAGGCATCTAAGGTTCTAGTTTGTACTTCTAGTATCCATTCCTTTCACCATGTGCTTTAGATGCGCGGCACGCATTTTTTTAACGTCATCGCTCCATGGGTGATCCATGGCTTTTAATATCTCTGGTAGACGCATATAGTAGACACATAGTGTTTTGAATCGTTTCCACTTCTTTTAAACATACAGATACTTAAAACGCACCAAACCCTTGCATTACGACTAAGAATACGTCACCCCACATTAATTTTGCTTGATAAAGCGGCCGCCATCGCTGATACCATCAAAGCTTAGCAGGAGCGGTTTCCCGATTGCCTATTGCAAGGAGTCCGGCACGTTATAGTTAGAATGCTGCCTGTCCCTATAAAGCGTAGTATTGCAACATTGCTGCAGCGCCGCTCTCGGTGACACTGTAAATTCCTCGCCCTGTAAGAATAATAGACTGAAATCCCCGCCACATACATCTCTAGGCTACTGAGCCATTTTTAACGCGGTAGAATGAAATCCCCGCCACTATATTCTCTAGGCTACGGAGCCATTTTTAACACGAGAACGTTAAAGAGCTGGTGTCGCTGAAGTTCCAGTGCCGGCGCAGGCGTCGGTGTCGGTGATGGCGTCGTTGGTTGTGAACAAAAAACCATCACCTTCTCCTTGACCGAAAACTCGCGAAAGATGCAAATAAAATAAATAAACAATAAAAATCTCCGGCTTCGAGTGAGAACCGAACCAAGGCCGGTTGCGTGGCAAGCAGGTGTTCTACCTCAGAGCCACGCTATTTCTTGAAAGTGCTTCGGAAAAAAAAAGCACAACACGAATATCATGTAGGAAGGAGTCATCTTAACGCATGTAATATTGCGTGGGAGAAGCGTAGAATCGCGCCAGGCGTCAGAACATGTAAACTGCGCAATGAGTGGGTGTTTAAAGGCCCACCCATTACAAAGCGCTCAGCCATATTTATTCATCATCAGCTGCAAAAGCGTCAGCAAAGTGAACAGCTGCGTAGCTTGTGTGTTGCCTTACGGAATCGTAGTGGGCCCTTCACTGATTCGCAAAAGGAATAACTATGGCGCAGTGGGCACTCAACAACTGTACTTGCAGTAGGCATTCTAGGATACTTTGAAACGGCCAAATGTTACGCGCACAGGTTGCCTTACGGCACGGTTGAGGCATGCGCCGTGAACCGAAGCGAGGCTCGCAACTCGATGCGCACGGGGCTCGAATATGCTATCTCGTTCTACCCTTGAAGGCGAAGCTCGAGCATCCTCCAAATCTTTGTGATCAAGTTCATTCTCTCTGTCTTCCTAGTTTGTGCCACTTGGCTGCATTGAAAAGACAACGCTATGACTTTTCTCTACGCACAATCTCTAATACACACGCAGTATTGCTTACCGTACCCGTAGCCCTGAACCGGGTAATATTGGTCCAACCTTAAAAATGGATGTAATCCTTCGATTCGGCTGCATGTACCATCATTCGCGCTATTTTCTGAGTACGAACTGATAAATCAATCTCATTGTCACGTGGGTTCGATAGAGAGCTCCAAGCGCCTATTTGAAACCATTTTGATAGAGCGAGAGACAGATAGAAAACGAAAAGAGGATGAGAAGAAAAACATGGCGCTTTGTTTAGTCGAATGTTCATTTTCTCACGCGCACATGGAAACGAAAAGAAGACGATAGAACGGAAGCAGATCCAAGCTCGAAGCCGACATAGAGCGGCGTCTGCAGTCACCAGTCATTGTGTCGATTCCTAAGCTTCCCTGGTTTGGTTGGCACATCACTCTTTGTTGTTCTTTCTGCATATACACGTATGTCTCCCTTTATCCCAACACTCCTACCAAAGCGTGACACGCAGTGACACAGTGTGGATTAAAAGAAAATAGATCGTCTGCCACACTGTGTAAATATTGACAGTCCCGTCCTTCGAGTACGGGTGTCCCGCGCCGCCAGCATGACAGGCGACAGTTGCACAAAGCCTTAGACTCCTCAGGCAAGTAAGCACACGTGGCAAAGTATTTTCGCAACGGCCACAGCAGGACGCTGCCTGTCCCGGTCTGTATGTCGGATCGGTTAACGTGTGATGCTGTCCGCTGTGTGCTGTACGCGTAATGATCCAGCAATGACGAGCTTCGAAAATCTACAGAGATGATCGGACATTGATGCATAGCAATATGTCGGACCTTATAACGAGCCGAAACGACCAGCGTAATCACGGTTCTGTGTTCTAACTTCCTTGCTGAGGAGAGGCTGAGGTTTTTATCACATCGGCTACTCCATTTCTATACGTTCTGCACTCGCATGTTTATGTTGCACCAAATGCATTGATTGTATTCAGGCTGTCACCCTCACTAACCTCGTCTGTGCCTGTCTCTTTCTCTCTATCTCGTCGCTGTTTATGAATGTGCGCATATAATTGTAGAGATCTCGCGCACCGTCATGAACTTATGCTTTGAAACAAGGCTGATTTGGTTTCCAATAGGTGGCGGCTGGCTTTTTGTCGGTTACATGTCATAAGTATGTGCCACATCCTTATGTGTAGGATACCGCCTGCCAGTAGCCTTGCATACGACTGCCGTCCAAGCGGTATGTCCTTTTCTGCACAGAAACAAAATGCAGTCTAGCACAAATGGCGAGGATTCGAAGGCGACACTCATGTTTAGGTTTGTGTTTTGGACTTTTCTGGTGGAACTTTACTAACGCGCAGTAGCTTTATGTTGGCCCGATGCATTCTGCACAGAAACTGCTGCTGGCTAGGATACACAGCACCACGGCAGTAACAATGTGTCCGGCAATGTCGGCGGGGAAATGACAGTGCGCGCCAAGAGCAGCACCATTTGGTGCGATTGAACTGTTAATGACATAAATACAATGGCACTGTTGAGCGAGACGCAGTCCGTCGAAGAAAAGTCAACATAATTCCGCAGTACAGAAACATAAATAAACGAGGAAAAGGCAGGAAGGTTCACCGAAAAATAAGCTTATGGTTTGCTGCACTGCACTGGAGAGGAAGGAAAAAAGAAAAACTAGCGTTAAAATAAAGGAGACGTGCGAAAAGAAGGAGATAAGAAACGGGATATGTAAGAGGTTTCCATATAGGTCACTGCCACTTAAAAACTTCCCCGGTGTCTTTATGATGTGTGACTAGGGCAGCACGACGCACAAGTTAGCATCGGCTTCGATAACATCCAGTTGTAGTAAAAAAAGAACAAAATTGCAGGTCTTATGACAACGGCATTGTTATTATATGGCAAGTGAATGGCAGTTGTATCTAAACAAAAAGCTGTTTGTGCTTGTTTGATGTTTTGCTTCTCTGTAATCCCATTCGTTTATTCGATAGAAAGTGATCATTTTTAATTCGTTTATTTGTTCAACAAGCATATCCTATGGTTTATGACTGTACGTTCAATCGCACTGAATGGTTTTAGCATAGGCCACACCATAGGTACTTACACAACAAAGCTGAAACTGTGGCCTAGATTTCCCACCCCCTTCGAGACACTACTTCAGAGCCATGGTCCAAGCTTCTGCTCCTTCTTAAACTGCGTCATGCGGACTTATCATGCGTGAAAAAGAATTACGATTAGAAAGAATAATGTGCCGGCAACGTGTCTAGTCTCCTTTATCAACCCATTAACTTCCTTTCGCTTCGCTAGATGGCACGTATACAAGAACAAACTAAATTTTGGAGGCTCAATCTTTGACAAATGACGATTACCTGACCATGTACTTTCTTTCCAATTTTCATATGTTTAATTCATTATGTTATAAAAATATGATCGTCTGTAGGTAGGGGGATAATACTCTAGTTCTGTTTGTTTTTAACGGCTCATTTCTTGTGTTCGTCACACGTCATTACCCCACCGCATTTCCAATCGTTTCAAGTATGCTTAAGCCGAAAGGCCCGCAGTGTCGCATCTGCCTCATAACTCTTCATTATAAGAAAGGCTGTAATGTAAAACTCAGATTTCTCTTTTTCTTTTTTTGGTCAATCTGTCTTTCCTTTGCTTTTTGGGTTTGAATAAGCTGCATTGCACGCAGTGAATAGAGAATAATGGATAATGATGCGAATGGGGCACCCTACGACGTGAAGGCGAGCAAGCTAGAAGAGAGTAGCGGAATATTAAAACACGTTAAATCCCTTCAAACGCGCAATAATGTGAATTGAGCGTGAAGGTTTGGGACAGCGACAAAAAGAGGCCGCCCATGGTTAGAGCACTTGGAGCTTTAAGCAGAATGATTGATTGGGTGGCTTAACTTAGAGGCAACTATATGAGCGCAAGACGCCTTCTTGAATAAAAGCGCAATGTCCGGGTGTCATTTGTCACCTGAACTTTTCAGTTGGATATTTAAAGGAAAGAAGCATTTCATAGGGACGTTTAAATCTAGAGCCCCGTGTGAAGAAATAGAAATAGCTGAGCAACACACGATGCAGAAACACTCAGGCACAGTAGGTTCTTGGGATGGAAAAGATGTTAGGCCTTTGGTTCTCTGAACAACATAAGTTAGGTTACTGAAAATCTGCGGCCGCTGAGTGGTCACATATATAGTGATGGTAGTTATAAATAGGTTTCTTTTTACAAGTATATTGTTTGCAAGTATAGTAGATGTGGACAGCATGGACGAGAGAATAATAAGGAGGAGGATATAATTTCATTTCAAAATGTTTGGTGGGTAGATATGAGAAGCCTATAGGTCTTTAGGTGTTCAATTCAGAAATTTGAGCTAGTTAGTAATAACTGACCTTAGGCATGTTGACAAGCGCAGAAGGACGCTAGCACAAATAAGGAGCACATGGACATAGACAGATAAACAGACGCAGAGACAGCCGCATAGATAGACAGACGCCATAGACAGACACCTAGACAGACACAGGAAACATGGAGCGTCCTGTCAATGCGTCCCATGTTTGTGTTAGCGTTCTTTTGCACTTGTTAAGATGTCTAAGGACTTTAGGTGGCCTAGGTTGAGGCGATTATAGTTAGCGCTTTGGAATCATCCGGGCACCTTCTACGCATGTTTGTAAACAAGTGATTTTCCTTGCGGCCAGCTTATTTTTTACGGCACTAATACGCAATACGCGATCCCTCAACTTGTCCTAACCTGATAATCTTGAGCGCTTTCGCGTTTTTTTCTTATGACGCTACATATTTTTCCTTTTGGTATTTCTCCTTAATTTCATAAATTGGACACATCGGCACAGCACACCTTTCAAAGCTACGACCGTGCCTCCACAGCAAACCAGTTAAAACAGAGCAGTACAGAACAGACCGTGCCTCGCATACCGAAGAGCATGTTTTATTGTCGCGTCGATGCCAGCTGATGAGGAAATTTCGCAAACCACTCACGGGACCGCTCTCAAAACCGCATTTATGGTCACGACGTCCAGTGTTGTCAAGCAATAATGCATGTGTCGCAAGCATTTGTATTCTTCACTCGTCTGACACATAGCCACGCCGGAAACTGTCCCGAAGCGCTTCCGAAAAAAAGAAAAGAAAGAAAAACAACAAATTAAATGAATGTACTTGACTTAGTACAAGCAAACAATAATGTCACATGGCGGGTGAGTTACTCAGAGTTCGCGTTTCTTCAACAGCGAAGTTTTGCGTTCACCACGCTTCGCTCTAAGGCTATCGTTGAAAGCCAGCGAGATGATCTTGTGCCCTTGAGGCATGCGGGAAGCTTCAGCACGTGGGTAAAAAGAATGAGGAGGGACAGGAACACGACCAAAGCCGCGTTCTTGTGGGCACGTAACAGCCTCTTCCACGTCTACAGGCTTTGACTTACTTGTGCTGACGTGGTACAAAATAAAAATGGAAATTCACTGCACTCTCTTCAAGCGTTCGCCCCAACTGCGGCGCCGAGCAAATCTAATGCCCCGGCTCGGACATGTCACGAAGGCAACGTCGAAATGCACTTAGGAGTGAATGCATTGGGTCTTCTGTTCTTTTTTTTAATTTTTATTGTTATGGATGATTTCAAAAATGTGTTCTTTCTTCTGTGGGATCCTGACCTCATAAAAGAGCGCTGAGGAGGACATGAGCGAAGAGGACTTCTGAATTTATGGAAGTACAGAAAATAAAGTGTAGTAATAACAAAATTGCATCCTGTGTCTTTGAGTACCCTTTTTTTTAAGTAAATGATTTGTAGCGCATGTGTCTTCGTAACATCTTGAAAAACTGCAATGATAAATTTGGAGAAAAGTACCAGCGTATCATGTTGATAGACTTTCTGGTATAGCGCCGATAATGCAGTTGATGTTTTAATGATGTGGGTCCATTAGGTTTTTATAACTCCAACTTCCGAATATACTACCACACATTTCATGTCCCTCCGCAACAGCAGATATACTGCTGGTGTGGAGGGACATCAAACAGGAGTACTAGAGAAATTTTTCCAAGTTCTGTTAGTGAATCAAACGCAGCAGCTACTTGAACAGACCTGATTTTGCACATCAATGATTTGCCAGTAGAGTTTCTAGAGTGTCGTTAACAACCATTTATGCGGCAAATGGACGCTGCGTGCTGCGTAAGCTCCTTTTTTGCTGCACACTGCGAAATGCTTTCCTCTTCACTCAACTTACAAAGACGTTCCATAGCCGTATTCTGTTTGCTTTTTTCCAGCAATATTATGCGGCGATCCAGCAAGTTCGCTTTTTAGGGCTGTACTACAGGCTACCCTGGCTCAGTCGTGGCCTCTCGAGTGACAAAGCCTGCATCGTAAGTAAAGCATCACCGACTCGCAACAGAATTTTAGGCAAGACAGAATCCGACCTGCATTAGAGGCTTTAACAGTTTTAAGCGCCGCACAACCCGAAGTACCGTACCGTCACAGTGTAATGTTAGGGTGCGGCCTCCTAAGTCGCAAGCTATTTGAGGACGCTTACTGCCAGCACTGAGCAGAGAAAGCAATGATTGAGTGTGCACTCGTTCTTGGAAATACAGTCAGGTGTGCTTTTTTCCCCGAAAAGTATGTTGTAAAGGGCGTGCAGTGTGACACTATGGACACCGCGTTGTTTATAAGCCTAATGTCCAAACAAGGCCACGGCAGAAGCCAAACGTATTTGCACAAGTGACACAAACTGTGTAGGCAGAGCAGGGCGGAGTAGCCGATGGCACAGCGAGGCACCGTCGCTCACAACACACATTCACTAAACAGCTTTCTTGACGACCGCACGATCCCGTGCCTTTTGTCTTCGAATGAACTTCACTGCAAGTCCAGTAGATGGACTTCACTGCACTACACATGTAAATACCTGCTCATTAAGATGATTCTGAGAGGGCTCTTTCCAGCGCAGCTTGCAAACACTAACGTTGCTCGGCGGTAGAAGGGATGAAGAAACAGGCGGAAAAACACCAGTTCTTAGAACGGTTGGCTAACATGTTCTGGCGAAAATGGAGACTGGGGAATGAAAGAGAATAGAAAAGAGACGCTAAAACCAAAAAGAAACAATGGCTGGTACATGCAAAGGGGGAGGCTCGAAAGAAAAATTGTTTCGAGAATTGATCATGCTTTCACATCAAATAGGTTATTCAAAGGCAGACACATAAGTGTGGCCACCTTATATTCGTATTGGTTGGTCGCCTTCTATGAACTTTTCAGTGTACATACCGTCAGCTCCCTCGTTCAGCGCTGGAGAACCTGATTACGCTTGACTACCGGACGACACCGACTAAGTAAGGTCGACGAAATCGCAACGACGCAGAAAAACGCATTCACATCATGCACAGCAGTATTCATCGAAAAGACAGGGCGGAATGAGGAACGTTCAGCATCCTTCCAAAGGTGCTGTCCGCATCTTTTACAAATGCGTCAGCATTAATTGCGCCCTTAGTAACCCGCCCGCAACATCACCTTGTTACTGCTTGGATCCTCTATGGCGTCGTACTTGATGCCGTGACTCCATTCACTGCACTTCTACCAGCAGTTTTCTTAATGCGATCAGCTCCCTACCAACACAAAGGAGAAGGCTCTCAGTCACGTAGTACTCAAGAGGAACCCGGTTACTCCTAAAGACGGTGTACTTCTAGGCAATAGAGTGGGTGTTCTTTAGTGTTGTTAGTTATGGCAACGTCAGAGTCCCTCGACTGATGATATTACATAAAGAGAAAAGGAAGGGCGGCAAAGGAAATTACAAAAAGACACAAATCTGCCTGCGTGGAAAAGGAAATGAAGAGGTATGCATAATACAGCCTTACAGAAATCAAGAAAAGAAACCCCGCCCAAGTACTACGTCCAGAACAAGCGAACCTGAGACGTGCAGCCGTGGTGTTTATCACTGGGTTAATCACGATGGTTCATTATGGTCTGCCCCAATTATTGGTTACGTCGGTCCATACAACTTAATTTATGTTTGTCGCCCGTGTGTTCCCTTCTTCATTTTTAGTGGACCAGTGGTGAGTAGTGGGGTTGCTCAATTTATGAGGCGCACACCCGCTCATGATGATAGTTTTTTTGCGTACATCGGAACGCCAGCATTTCCTTTCGCCTAGCCAATCAGATATCATGAGAAAACGGACAGATGCGAATTTACCGGTGTAAATAGGCGATAACATATACGTGTCATCTCACCGCCCCTGTTAAACAAAAAGGAGAAAGTGACGCGTATAGACTGCTTTACTCCACTATAGCTTATTATTAAATGCGAATCATTTCTTAGCGAACCGAATACACTTTGAGCGTATCTATCTATCTATCTATCTATCTATCTATCTATCTATCTATCTATCTATCTATCTATCTATCTATCTATCTATCTATCTATCTATCTATCTATCTATCTATCTATCTATCTATCTATCTATCTATCTATCTATCTATCTATCTACGTCTGAGTGCTCTCATGATCTCCTCCTTAACTTTGTGTAGACCAAAAATTGGCATGGGAGGTAAGAGGCTTTGACGAATATGACTGTCTGGTCGTGACATGAATAACGTGAGAATCCTGTCGTGTACATCGTCAAATACTTTCTTCCAGACACGTGTGGCACATACCCGTTTCCCACGGCCGCGGTATACGAGTATGCACCACATGTGATTGACAATTTATATCTACCCAGGAACGGCGAGAACAGACATTGGTAATTTAAATGCGAGAGTGTTAAGAAAAACCGACATCGGCAGCGTTGACGCGACGAGTGCAAAGAATAAAAATTAGGATCCCAGCAGGAATCGGACCTAAGCATTCTTCGTGGCAGTCAGGTATTTTACCGCAGAGCTACGCCAGGTCTGGAAACTGCTTTGGAAAAACACCCTATGGAGGCGTAAGGTCGATGCCACGTCAATTGTGGATGTTGTGCTGACTATATAATTTTGTAACGAAGCAATAAACACTACATATGTGCTCCTGCGATACAGGCGTCATGTCAGTTTAACGTCAATTGTGGTTCCAGTGTTGGCTCCGCTCTTGTAGCAGTCTAACAAACATTTTATTCCTATGATTCAACAAGCTATATTCAAGCGTTGCTAGAACCCGGAGAAATACGATTACGAATGATATTCACACCATCACACCTTAAAGTGCAATTCGTTTCGATAATGCTGACGTATGTGCTCCAACGTGAGTGCTGACGTTACGCCAGACCATAAGTTATCCTTTAAATACCAGTGTTGCCGACGTGCCTGGTAAGCTCACGATGTGCACGACACTACTATACTTACAAAAAAAATAAAGTTAAGGCAGCTTCGCACTAATGGTGAAAAACCTGACGGAAGTGCGGAGCTGGGCAGCCTTCTTTGTTTCTGTTGGGTGTTCTCTTTCTTTCCTCCTCTCTTTCTTTATTGTTCTTTTTAACACGAAAGTGTTTTATGCCCGGGTCCACCAAGTACATCCGTCACAGATATGACGTTGATAAAATGGACGCCAACGGGTGAGAAAGGAAAAGATACCCCGCTGGGAATCGAACCCATGACATCGCGGCCGCGACGGCAAGCACCCGACGCCCTACACTAAAAGAAATTTCCTTAGAATTTACGAACAAAATATTCGTAAAAGTTAAGAATGGCTAACCTTTTATGCAAACACGGCATAAACTTACCTAAATGCCAACAGACATATGTCAGTTTTTTCAAATACGGAAAGAGTCTTCTTGTTTAATGTGCCACTAAAAAGTCGTAAAAGTTGGCTTCCATTTCTAATTAATGTTCTAATTAGGTTCTAACTAATGTTGTGGCTTCCTTTCAAGTTATTTTCCAACCAAAGAACCCTCGTCGTTAGCAGGCTACTTTTTTAGGCAAGGTACTTTGGCGGAAAGCACGGGGAACGTGTTATATATATATATATATATATATATATATATATATATATATATATATATATAATATATATATATATATAAATATATATATATATGTATATATATATATATATATATATATATATACATATATATATATATATATATATATATATATATTCAACCTGTGCATGGTTTCTCTTCGTTAATGGCATTTTTAGTTGCGAAGCATCTTATGGCGTAGCTCAAACTGCGTGCGGCGTGACCACCCTTACTGCGCATGCGCAAATCCTCTCCACCGACCTCCTCCCCACTCTCCCTTTCCCCCTCTCTCCTCCCTCTGTCCACCCCCCTCTGAAACGCGGGCTCGAGATGCCGAAACGCTGCTTCGCATCGCCTCATGGCCCCCTTTAGTGGGAGATGGTGTGCCCCTCTCCTGCGCAACGCCGCGATGATCGCATGCGCGTCTCTTCCCTCTCTCCCTCCTCTCCTACGCTCCCCCCCTCTCGCGCACCTGATGACCGCGTTCCCCACTCGCCCTGAGAGAATTAACCGCCAGGCTAGAGGGAAGACACGACGCGCGTAGCGTTCCTCTTCGGATTCCACGACGCGAGGTCGGTAGCATGCCCAACAAACGCCAACGGAACGCGATCGTGCAAGTGCTCCGGCTTCGCATCGCCTCTTGGTCCCCTTTAGCGGGAGATGTAATTTTTAAAGTGCAGAGCGCTTTAGAGGCCAGGGCTGTCGTCATCGTATGCTGTCGTCGTCTCATGTCACTTGGCGTCACGTATAGGCGAGGCCATGTATAGCACAGCCATGTATATATAGCATAGCCATGTGTGGATGAGAAAACGAAGTGAAGTTGAGTGAGGTTTTCATGTTGCCACCTGTCACTTATGTTCGTCATGCAGTCACATCATCATCATCATCACCATCATCATCATCATCAACAGTCATATCAGGCAATACCAATTTTGGTGTATGACAAGCTAGCGAAACGGCCGCGAATGCACCATGAGCGTGACATATAAATCATGACATACATGACGTGCATATCATGGTTTTCATTTTACCACCTGTCATTCATGTTCATCATACAGGCGCGTCACGCAATACCAATTTTGGTGTATATCAGTCTAGCGAAACGGCCGCGAGGGCACCATGAGCGTGGTATGTAAATCATGTCGTACATGACTTGCATGTCATGATTTTCATGTTACCACCTCTCATTTACGTTCGTCATGCAGTCGTGTAGAGTAATACCAGTTTTGGTGTATATCAGTCTAGCGAAACGGCCACGAGTACGCCATGAGCATGGCATGTAAATCATGCCATGCATGTCATTACTTTCATGTCACCACCTCTCATTTACATTCGTCATGCAGTCGCGTCGCGCAATACCAGTTTTGGTGCATATCAATCTAGCGAAAAGGCCACGAGTGCGCCATGAGCAAGACATGTCAATCATGTCGTACATGTCATGCGTTTTATTATTTTCATGTTACCACCTCTCATTTACGTTCGTCATACAGTCGCGTCACGCAATACCAATTTTGTTGTATATCAAGCTAGCGAAGCGGCCGCGAATGCATCATGAGCATGGCATGTAAATCATGACATGCATGTCATGATTTTCATGGTACCAACTATTATTCATGTTTTTCAGACAGTCACATCGCGCAATGCCAATTTTGGTGTATATGAATCTAGCGAAACAACCGCGAGCGCACCATGAGCGTGGCATGTAAATCATGTCGTACATGACTTGCATATCATGATTTTCATATTGGCTTCTCTCATTTACGTTCGTCATACGGTCGTGTCGCGCAATATAAATTTTGGTGTATATCAGTCTAGCGAAACGGCCACGAGTGAGCCATGAGCATGGCACGTAAATCATGACATTCATGACATGTATGTCATGGTTTTCATGTTACCACCTGTTATTCATGTCCCTTATGCAGTCGCATCACACAACACTAAGTTTGGTGTATGTCAATTTAGCGAAACGGCCACGAGTGCGCCATGAGCGTAGCATGTAAACCATGTCGTACATGGCATGCATGTCACGATTTTCATGATACCACGTGTCAGTTATGTTTGTCATACAGAAATGTCCCCTCATACCAGTTTTCTTATATATCCATTCATTTAAACGGCCACGAGCGCCCCGAGACCATGTCACGTAAATCATGCTGCACATGACATGCGGGTCATGAGTTGCATGTTAGGACCTGTGATTATGTTTGTCATTGACTCTTGTCACGTGATACCCATTTTGGTATATATGAAACTAACGGTACGGCCGCAAGAGCCCCAAGGCCGTGGAACGTAAATCATGCTGTTCATGACATACATGTCATGATTTTCATGTTATGACCTGTCATTTGTGTTCGTAATGAGGTCATGTTATGCCACACCAATTTTGGTATACATCCGATTAACGAAACGGCCAGGAGAGCACAAAGTCGTAGGCGGCTACGTAGATAGATAGATAGATAGATAGATAGATAGATAGATAGATAGATAGATAGATAGATAGATAGATAGATAGATAGATAGATAGATAGATAGATAGATAGATACGCCCAAAATCGCAGGAAATGATTCGCATTTAAAAAAGTGGGGTTAGCGAATGACGCTTCGCGATGAGCCTGTACTGGTGTTCTTTTTGTTCTTTTCCATCGCTATTTATGATCCTTCCGATAACGGACCGTTTCGTGTGCATGTATGAGTGTGTTCTCGGTGCGTTTCAAAGCCGCTAGACTAGGCTCGCGTCATGAAGGAAGCACAGTAACGAAAGCGTCGCACAGGACAGGCCGACAAAGGGTAGGGGCATGAAAGAGAGAGGTAGGAGGGTGAAGGGAAAAAAAGAAAATAAGCCGGCAGATCCCACGCATTGTGGGAATCGATGTAATGCGAAGCAGCCAGCAAAGAGCTGCATACATCATCTTGTACGTCGTTTAGCAAAATGTGTGTCATGGTTTTCATGTTAACTCGTATTATTTATGTTCGTCACACGGTAACGTCGCGCAATACCAACTAGATCAAGCTAGCGAAACGGCCGCCAGCGCCCCATGAGCGTGGCACGTAAGTCATGCTGTACATGACATCCGTGTCATGATTTTCGTGTTAACTCGTGTTATTTATGTTCTTTACACAGTCACGTCGCAAGATACCAATTTTGGTGTATATCAAGCTAGCGAAACGGCCGCCAGCGCCCCATGAGCGTGGCACGTAAGTCATGCTGTACATGACATGCGTGTCATGATTTTCATGTTAACTCGCGTTTTTATGTTCGTCACACAGTCACGTCGCGCAATACCAATTTCGGGGTAGATCAAGCTAGCGAAACGGCCGCCAGCGCCCCATGAGCGTGGCACGTAAGTCATGCTGTACATGACATGCGTGTCATGATTTTCATGTTAACTCGTGTTTTTATGTTCGTCACACAGTCACGTCGCGCAATACCAATTTCGGGGTAGATCAAGCTAGCGAAACGGCCGCCAGCGCCCCATGAGCGTGGCACGTAAGTCATGCTGTACATGACATGCGTGTCATAATTTTCGTGTTAACTCGTGTTATTTATGTTCTTCACAGAATCACGTCGCGCAATACCAATTTCGGGGTGGATTAAGCTAGCGAAACGACCCCCAGCGCCTCATGAGCGTGGCACGTAAGTCATGCTGTACATGACATGCGTGTCATGATTTTCATGCTAACTCGCGCTTTTTGTTTGTCACACAGTCATGACGCGCAGTACCAATTTCGGGGTGGATCAAGCTAGCGAACGGCCGCCAGCGCACCATGAGCGTGGCATGTAAATCATGCTGTACATGACATGCATGTCATGATTTTCATGTTATGGCTTGTCATTTATGTTCGCCATACAGTCATGTTACGCCATACCAACTTTGGTGTACATTCGATTAACCAAGCGACCAGGAGAGCACAAAGTCGTAGGCGGCTAGATAGATAGATAGATAGATAGATAGATAGATAGATAGATAGATAGATAGATAGATAGATAGATAGATAGATAGATAGATAGATAGATAGATAGATAGATAGATAGATAGATAGATAGATAGATACGCTCAAAGTCGCAGAAGTTCGCTAAGAAATGCTTCGCATTAAAAAAAAAAAGAGGAGGATGGTCGCACTCTGCTCGCGCGTCCCTCGGCAGGGGGGGGGGAGGTGATTCTTAAAAGGAAGAAGGAAATGAAAATGGAAATGGGTGTGGAGTGCACGATAACTGTCTCTCAAGTGAGGACACCTCAACCGATACACTCACGGGGGATTGGGGATTAAAGGGACAGTGAGAGTGAAAAGAGTATGGTAAAAGAAGAAAAAGAAAGGTATGAGTGAAAAAAAAACAGTGAGGGGGTGGGGGGGCAGGAGAACGGGCGTCCGAGTCACCGTGGTGAGCGGCTAGAAATTCGTTCGACTAGGCCGGCATCCTCGAGAAAAGCTAGTAGGGCCGCAAGGGCTGATCGGCGACGGTGTACGTGGCCGGTGGGATGGAGCAAGTCCTGTAGGGTCGCACACGGCAGTCCGACGAGGCGGTACTTCATGGCGAGCCGCTTCCGCGCAGTGTGGAGAGACGGACAGTCAAACAATAGGTGGCACAGGGTTTTGATCGCGCCGCAATCGGTGCAGTTCGGTGCAGCGGCGCCGCGAAGACGATGCCTGCGTTCCGCGGGCCACACAGAACCGGTCCTCAGGGCAAGAAGAAGCGCGCGCTCGCGGCGAGTGAAACCAGTGGCTGGGATGGGAGGAGGGGGGTGTCCGGAGGCGACCCGTGCGTCAGGATGCTCGCGCACCAGCTCCCGGCGAAGGTTGTTGCGTGCCGAGTCGAACGAGCTGGCGTAATCCGTCAGCGAAGTCTCGGCGGAGTGTGCTCGTTTTGCGAGTTCGTCTGCAGCCTCGTTGCCCGCGATGCCGACGTGTGAAGGGAGCCACTGAAGGACCACATCACAGCCTCGTTCCTGGAGGGCCAGCAGGCTGAGAGCGGCACGCTGAGCAAGAAGGGGGCCTCGTTCCTCCCTCGCGAGCTGGCGGAGTGCAGGTTTCGAGTCGCAGAAGATTGCTGCGCTCGTGACGGCCGGCGAATTGCGCAGGAGGTCTGCAGCCAGCTGGAGCCCGACAAGCTCAGCTGTTGTTGAGGATGCACAGTATCGCAAGCGGCACTGTCGTTCCGAGCTGAGCTGAGGGGCTATGCAGGCGGCCGCGGCTGAGCGATCCTGCAGGACGGACCCATCGGTGAACACCTGCGTCCTCCCGGCCAGGTCCTCATACATCCGCGCCGCGGCCTCCTGAGCAATGGCACTGATGGGGGTGTGGCGTTTGGATCGAATGCCCGGCAGGTGCAAGTTCACTCGAAGGGGCACTCGATGGTGAGGGGGTGGCCAGCGCGAAAGGCGTGCGGGGTCGTCAGCCACAACACCGTCGTACACGTCGATAAGTTGGCCGACACGTGAGTTTGGCACAGCACGTAACCGCGAGAGGAGGGGACCTGCATCAGGCGCTCGGTGGAGACGCTGCAAGTGGCACAATGCGCGCAGGTCCGCCGTGAGCGACGCAGGCCGCGCACGAGCCTCCGCGAGGGTCTCGGCCACACGAGAGCCACGAGGCATTCCGTGACACATGCGGATGACTCAGCGGTGGTCCTGGTCAATCAGTCGCCACTGTGGCGCCTGGAGTTTGCAGATCGGCAGTGCGTAGTGGATGGCAGACATAGCCATCGCCTCGTAGATGGTGCAGGCGAAGGCAGCGGGGCAGCCGTTGCCGCCTGCGAGTAGTTGGCGCACGGCCGATTCCACGCGACGCGTCGTCTGTCGTACACGTCGCACCGCCGGGAACCATCAGAGGCGATTGTCTATCGTCAGCCCGAGGTAGCGGACGTTGCTAATCCAAACAATTGGTGCACCATCCAGCTGAAGGCACGGAAGACGTCGTCGGGCTTCAGCACGAGGGTGGACGACGAGGGCCTCGGTTTTCGGCGCCGAGATCGCGAGTCCGATGTTTCTCACGAAGGCGGCCACACATTGGAGGGCCTCCTGCATGCAAGCGCGCACCACCGAGCACTTTCGGGTCGGACCACGCACATACAATGCGACGTCATCAGCGTACACCACTGCGCGAACAGGGAACACAGCCGTTTCTGGTAGGCACTTGACGAGCGGCGCGAGCACCAGATTAAACAAAAACGGGCTGAGGACGCTGCCTTGTGGGACGCCACAGCTGACAGATCGCGGCGCACTTGTCGCCCCGCCCACGCGCACAGTAAACGTTCGGTCAGTGAGGAAGGCCTGAACGTAGTTCAAGAGCTTGCCCTCAACACCTAGCGCGCGCACAGCACTGATGATAGACGAGTGGGGGAGCGAGTCGAATGCCGACTTTATGTCAAGGAGGAGTAGGATGGCCATTTCTCCATCGTGAAGGGCCTGCTCGAGGGTGCTCACGACTGCAGCAATGCAGTCGATGGTCGCGCGATGTGGCCGGAATCCACACTGCTCTGGTGGGAAAGCGTTGCGCACCTCCGCGATCCACTGTAGCCGGTAAAGAGCCATCTCCTCCATAGTTTTGCCCGCCACAGAAGTGAGAGAGAGATGGGCCTGTATGACGTCACCGATCGCGGCGGTTTGCCTTGTTTGAGGACAGGAATCACAGTCGCGGAACGCCATTCTTCCGGGAGGACAGCACTGGAGAAAACTCTGTTGAATGCATCCAACAAGAGTGGGCGCTGGGAGGCATCCAGGTTTCTCAACAGCTGATGAGTGATTTTGTCGGCTCCAGGGGCGCTGCGCTTGCGCTTTCTGAGGAGAACCCGTTCCAGTTCGTAGAAGGAGAAGTCCTCCTTGCAGAGAGAGCGAATGTCAGCTGAGGTGATGGGATCCACGGGAGGGAGCGGGGGTGCGGCGTTTGTCGTGACACCGCCAGCACTCCCCGCTCTAGGAGGGGAAGGAGGCGCGAAAGAGGCGGCAAGCAGTTCAGCAAGCTCCCTTTCAGTGATGCCCTGCACAACGGCTATGGCGAGCACTGGGTAGCGCGACAGTTTCGGGTTTATCAGGACGCGCATGATGTGCCAGCCGCGGCGACGTCCTCGTGGATCACTCAGAGAGGAACAGACGCCCGTCCAGCTGCGGTCGCGTAGCCGCTGGGCGTGCCGCCGGCACACAGCGTCGAGTCGGTTGTACTCTGTCCATGCGCCGGGGGCCGAGGAGCGCAGCGCCCGCCGCTGTGCTCGCTGGCGAACTGCGCGGAGGTTGAGCAGCTTGATGTCAGGGCAGGGTGTGCCGGCGGGAACAACACAGCGCGTTGTGGCACGCTCAGCACAGTCCGCGATGCGCGAAAAGAAATCATCACTGCTCTGCACGCTCGCGCACAGGTCACGGAAAAGTGGCCACCGTACAACACTGTATTCACGAACAGCACCACGGCTGGGGTGGCACGGGAGGAGTGTGATCGGGTAGTGATCAGAACCAGCAGTGTCAGCGTGGCGTTTCCACTCGTAGGAGCAGCGTTCTGAAACCAGCGCCAGGTCAATCACTGTCGACGCCGCACTGCGACGGATGAAGGTGGGTTCTCCGGAGTTTAGTACGAGGAGTCCCACCGAACTGATCGCGTCGCATAGGTCCCTACCGCGCGCATCCGTGGTACGGCAACCCCAGCTGACGTGGTGCGCGTTGAAGTCTCCACACAGTACGTGGTCACGCGGAAGCACGGCGACAAGGCGCGGCACAAACGCGCAGCTGGCCGCGACGACTGGGCGCACATAAACACTCGCGACAGAAGTGTCCACGCCGTCCACACGGACCGTGGCAGCAACGCACTCACTCGTCGCACAGCATAGATGTTCTGTGGGGACAAGCGCATGAGCGAGTGTGTCACGAATGTACAAACCGGTGCGCGGCTTCCCGGGCGGGTGGGCGGTGTCACAGCACGGCGCATTATTGCACTCAGCGAGCGCACACTGCGTGGAACTGCTGTAGCCGATGTAGCCGAGCAGCGAAACATCCTCCACGCGAACATACGTCTCCTGCAAAGCAAGGACGTCGTAGTCGCGCAGGGGAAGGATCGCTGCGAGCTCTGCTTGTCGGCGACGCAGTGAACGGCAGTTCCACTGCAGTATGCGTGGCCTAGATTGGTGTCGATCACTCGCCATCATTTGTTAACGCAAGGTGGGTGGCCAGCGCTGCAGCACAGAGCGGGCGAACGGGGCAGCCGAGAGGGAGAAAATCCATAGCGGCTGTCAGCGCTGCCGAGAGCACAGCGATCACAGAGTTTCTCTTGTCTGTGGCGGTTTGTGAGCTCTTTGCAGACGGAAGACCAGCGGCCGCCGCGTACGAAAAGTTCTCGCAAACCAGGGGGTGGGCACGGGACATGGTGGTAGAGCCGGGTGTTGCTGGGTCTCCTGTATTCTGTCCACGCGCGATAGCGAGCGCCTCACGGCGCGAGATTGGGAGCGACGATTCGGCGCGCACTTCCAACAAGCGCCGCTCTTCCTGCCAACGAGGGCAGCGGGGCTCGGTAGCAGGGTGAGCTGCGCCACAATAGAAGCACCTCGCCTTCTTCGCGGTGCACTCACCGAGGGAGTGCGGTCCGCCACAACGCACACATCGCCGCTCAGACGTGCACGTTACGTCCGTGTGCCCATAGCGTCCGCAGAGCTCACACTGGGTTGGTCGTGGACGGCGAGCACGCACGGGCCGGCGCTGTTTGAAAAGTTCCACATCAGGGGGAGCCTTGTTGCCGGCGAAGCGCACAATAACGTGGCGACCAGAGCGAGAGCACTGAAGGACAGGCAACCGTGACGCGATGTTGGCGCGGATGGAATCCTCGTCTAGCGCGGGGTCGACGTTATAGATGACGCCGCTGCAGGTGTTCGTCGACGCCTGCTTCGCGCGCACAGCAATGCCGCAGATGTCAGCCACAGCGAGCAGGGGGTCGAGTGGAGTTCCGGCGGTGACGTCGACCGCGACGACGTTGCGACCGAAATTTACGCGGACGCGACTGACGCCCTCCAGAGGAGCCAAACAGGAGGAGATGGCTTCCTGTGTTTCCGAACAGCCGGTCTACAGACCGGCTGTTCGGAAAGTTTCTCTCCTCACAGCCGGTCTGTAGAGTACCGTCTCCAGCTGGGTGCCGGGGCTTGTGTGCCGTGGGGGCCGGGGGCGTGGGTCGCTGGCAGCGGGCTTCTCAGCACGCTGAGACCGACGCCCGGTGTTGATGGGAACACTTGGTGCGCAAAGCTCTGTAGCGCTCGGGGCTCCAGTGGGGGAGAGAGCGGGGAAATCTTCAGCCGTCAGCTGTCCCAGCACGCGGCTGGCGCGAGGGAGTGGGGAGGAGGGCACGCCATTCAGGGGCTCCTTTCCCTCAAGAATGGGCAATGGCTCGCCTGACCTTGCTGTGCACGTGTGAGCGGGAGCTGGGTTCCCTGGAGTCAGCTGTGCTTCCTCCGTGACGTCAGCAAAGGGGGAAAGGGGCCTGGTGGGCGCTCGTGTGGCTTCATTCCACGAAGCTGATGAGGCAGTGATTTCTTCGCTCCCCCCTGCGATGGGAGGGGGAGGGTCCTTGTTTGACAAGGGGCATTGTCCCTCCTGGTTCCCCTCTGGAATGCCAATGCGGTCGTTACCCTCCTGATCCACCGTGACTTGCTCGCTGGAATCTGCCTCGGCGTTAAAATGGCCGACTTGGGAGGGAGGACGAGCCAAGATGGCAGCAGCGTCTTTCTCGACTGTGGAGGGAACGGCGCCCGTGGAGTTGAAGGGGCCGGGGCTGGATGGCGGTTCGGGCGCCTGGTTTGTGGAGCCTGGCACAACAGTGGCGGGTCGTTTGTACCTGCGTGGCTGAGCAAGACTCTTGCGAACCTTGCGAGGACGGCGGCGAGGTGACAGCGATTTTTTGGCGTCATCTTGCCGGAGGAGGTTGTTTGCCTCCCGAAGAAGAAGTTCAAACGCTCGAGAGCGCCTAGAGCTACAGCTCATGGTGATATCCGACAGGGAGCTTGGCGGAAAGTTGTCGTCCATCACAAGGAGTGTCGAGGGACAGGGAGGGAATCGGCTGGTGGGGCGTAATAAAAAAAACATGATATAAAAGAAAAGGCCGATCAAAAAAAAAAAAAGGTTAGGCGGACCTACATCGCCCTACTTAATCCCCAATGAGGGCTGGACCCGGGAGAGGAGAATAGATAAGTAAATCAAACGATGGAGGAGGGAAACCCGCGGCGCGGGCCGCCCCCAAGGAGAGGAGTAGTCAAGCAGGTCGGCAGGGGAGAGAAGGATGCCAGCAGCCTCACGTGACGGGCGCGGGAGAAGTCAGCGCCGCAGGAATGTAAACAGTCAGGAGACAGCTAAATACGGGCCTCAAAGGCGCGTAAACAGATCGGCGGCGCCGAAAAAATCCAGCAGAGCATAACACGCCTGCAAGTGCAAGAAGTGCAGTGCGCGAGTCACACAGGACGTTTTGTGTGCATGTGCGAGTGTGTTCTTGGCGCGTTTCGAAAAAGCCGCTAGACTAGGCTCGCGTCATGAAGGAAGCAGAGTAACGTAGCGAGGGCAGAGCGGCCACGATCGTCACAGCCTGCGAGATGCAGCGCGTCCTGAAGCGTCGCACAGGGCAGGCGGACAAGGTCAACAAGGTGGTGGTGGTAGTGGTTTGAAGAGGAAAAGGCGCCTAATTTCTGCAGCCCGGTCGGGAGCACGGCGCAACGCCTCAACAAGGTACCGAAAGAGTAGGATAAAGAAGGGGGGAAGAGTGAGAACAGAAAACGCAAAAAGGAGTCTGCACTCCGTAACTCAGTTCAAATCACCCGCCTCGCTCGAGCCAATCACGTCAAGCCAAAGACGTGCGTGCGGGACCACACACACAAAAAAAAAACAATTTCCGACAAAAAAAGATTCTGCCACAACAAAATTGCTCTGTGCTTGTATACTTATAATGTTTGTTGATATCACGCGGGGTCATCATTGCTGTCAGTTGATAATTAGAGATATAATGCAACTAAATTCAAATCACCCGCCGCGCGAGAGCCAATCCCTTCAAACCAAAACCACGCGTGCGGGACCGCGTTCAGCGTGATAAAAAAAAATGTACCGGCGTGGGTAGCGTGGGGAATCGAAGGTGGTGCCGTGATAAGTTCGTTCCGCGCTTGTATATTTGCGGTGTTTATTGATAATATGTGTGCCAGTCATCGTTTTCAGTCGTCGACTGGAAGTGTATCGCGTGTGGGATGGAATGGGCGGCCAAAGGTGTGTCAAGATTTTGTGTTGGTGTTCTGTGGTGTGTCGTCGTAGCCTCAACGGGCTCGTCGCTTTGTCTGCGCGCTCAGCGCTGCGTGATCGGCGTGCTTTCCACGTTTCTTGATTACGCACGGTTATTGCGTGGTTCAATCGAGTGCATCTACTAAGACAGTCCACCGCCCAGTGCCTTGTCTGACGACGACGGCGACTGTAAAGCACAAGCGTGCGCCTCAGCGGATGCCTAGGTGAGTTCAACTCGCCAAATTGCGTAACTATGTGATCTTATGGTGCGACGACATTTATGCAGGTAAGGCAACCCGGGTGGCGTGTTCACACAGCGGTGATGATGTACGAGAAAAGTTGTCTGATAGGCAAGTATGGATTCTGCTACAGGTAGTATCTGC
>NW_023614507.1:0-60001 GCF_013339695.2 Rhipicephalus sanguineus
CGTACGCCGCGAAAGCAACGGCGCTGCATTGAAATATGCATAAGGCAGGCGACAACGTTCACGCATTCGAAATGCGTTCGAATATGGTCGTGTACACCTGCAGTCACAACTCTGTCCAGCCAGGACAGCCAACGTTGCTCGTATGTAGCCGGCTAAGTATAGACGATATATGCTGTCGCATAAGCGATTGCCACATGCACGAAGGGTCACACCATGTAGTAGCTCGGTCCATAGCCTAACTCAAGCCGTTCTCTTCATGAATGAATTCATGTAAGGGCAGGTGTTCGTGAGTAAAACATGCAGCCTCACGCATCGCACCAGAGTCGATGCAAGCAAGGCCTGTTCGAAACACGATGACCCCAGCGCAAAGGGTGGCTCGGCACGCCACTGGCCGCACAGGTGCGAGAGCGTGCGAACTGTTAGCTTCGCTGCATTGTGAGCCTTGTCATAATCGCATAGAGAGGCCGGTCGGTCGGTCGATCTGGTTCTGTGCGAGCAACTAAAGTCAATAGATCTTTAAAAATCTAGGGACTCTACGAGCAACGATACGTTACAGCGTACAAAGCCCTTGAGGAACCACTAACATTTTTCATAACGCTACCGGCAAAAACGGGTCTCAGGAGAGCACGTGATGGTATCAGGTGGTGGTGCGTGTTCTTCGGAGCATTGAAGGGGCAGCAGACTATCAAAGTGGAGCTAGAGAATTCGTAGTGGAATAAAAGAGACATACAGAGAGAGCACCCTACTTATAGACCAAACTAAGAACTCAGGGCGGGCCCTCTAGTCCGGGGCTGCCGTTGACTTTCCCGTAGCTCTGATGGCCCGGTCAGTAGCCACTCCTGACAGTCGCTGTATTGCCACGACGGATGTGATAGCGGACGAATCAGTCACGTGACATGTGACGTGATTCGGATCTCTCCGCAGCGAGCATTCACACGACAGGGGAGAATTCCCGCTACAAGCGAGGATTTCGGCATTGCTCCCCGAAGGAAGGAAACAGAAAAAGGAGAAGGCAGGGAGGTTAACCAGAAACACTTCCGGTTGGCTACCCTACACTGGGGGGTCGGGGAAGGGGAATAGAAAGACGAGAAATAGAGAGGAGGGAAGAGAAAAAAAAAGAGAGAGAGGATCCCAACTGTGATTTGGGCCTGCGTCGTTTTACGAATCGCTCCGCGCGGACCGAAGTGGGAACGCGGGAACGGCTGACGTTTGGTGACGTAGTACGCAATCCTCAGGCTCGAATCGCGATTTCGTCCGTCGTGTGAATACAGCAAATATGCGGGTTGAGCAGGGTGACCTCCCATATCGCTATGTTTCTGACAGTGTAATTTTTTTAGTGAGGACTGTCTATGCAGAAGCAAATGGCGTGTAGTAGGTCGCATTAATGTTTATAATTTGGGCAATCAGAGGTAGGGTAGGGATCGTGGTAGAATTTGTGTAGGAGAGTTGTAATCATACCGGGCGTCATGCTATGCAGGGCGCACACAAAGTGGAATGGAACACTCTGCGCAGTTCACTACTCTCTGGAACTCGGCATGTGCAAGCTCGGCAATCTTGTACGAATAATATATATATATATATATATATATATATATATATATATATATATATATATATATATATATATATATATATATATATATATATATATATATATATATATTATTCGTACAAGCTTCTCGCTTTGTTTGAATGTTTCCATTGTATCCAGTTTGCGTACTCTTTTCCTCCAAACTTCAAACAGAACGATGCCGCCTGGTGAATCCTTGGAAAAGCATTTAGTTTATAGTTCCGAAAAACTTCCCTAGACGGCGCAAAATGCCTAAAGATGAGGAAATGGTGCCATTTTCAAACTAGGACAGCGTTGAGCAGAAAGAAAATATTTTTTCGGGAGGGGAAGGCGGTGGGGAGGGAGGGTTCAGCCACCCTTTTATGCATGTTCGTGCGTGTGTTTGAATGTGTGCGTGTATATATAAACATGCAGAATTAAAAATCTTCGGGTGGTGGTGTTGAAGACCCCCCCCCCCCTCTGGCTACGCCAATGGGCTGAATAGAATACATGTCCTTACGAAATTCACAACAAGCGATAGTCTTTAAAATTGGGAAAATAGCTTAACCGCAACATAAATAACCACTAATTAGAGCACTGCAATAGTATTTTTCCACGCCAGCACACTTCAGTAGTTTATACTCCCCTAACCAACCACCCACCTCCTCTAATGAAGGCCCTGATATCGCATATATCTTTTTTTTTCTAGTGCTCATCCTCAAGCTTTAATTGCCTCTTTAGATTAGATATGACATTCTCTGTTGTTATATTTCAGGTGTTCATTGAGAGTAATAGCGAGGAATTCAGCCGTTGCAAATGCCGGTATTACGTAAAACTATTAACGACGCAGTTATAAAACAAGCAAGACTCGGATATGCATAGTGGTAGCTTGGGCCAGGATTGTCTTCATCATAGAAGGAAAACGTGTGCCATTTGGTTCTTTACCAAAGGTGTTCATTCGGACAAAAATGAAAAGCAGCAGAGGCTCCCAAAAGTAAAGTAACCTTCAAATTAGTGAAACAAGATGATTGCTTTCTGTGAAGACAAGCCAGCTCTCAAAGTATGCACACGTTTGCGGCTTGCGACAACACAGGGCAAGTTTATCAATAGGTATGCCTCCCAGCCTGAGCGTCAATTGGTGTATTCATGTGAGGTAGTAGCCAAGTACTGCACCAGGGTGGCCAATCCTTGTCGGATGAGGGAGCGCGTTACAGGCTCTTAATTAGGCCACTTTAATTAACTGACTTTTGAAGCCACGAAGCTGGGCAAAACATTCCAATTAGAAAGTTGCAAATCGGTTTGCAAAACGTCCGATTAGACAGTGCCGAACTTTCTATCTATTAATTATAAGTACTATCGCGCTCAGTATGAGCTACATCACGCGAGCGCGTGGCCGAGCACACTGCAAGGTTGTACAGTGGCGCCGATCATGGCATATTTTCGAGTTATTGGGAGAGAGTTTGGCTGTCCCTGCGAGCGCGCATACCCTCCACTTGCTTTCACCCTCGCCCTCGTTTTGCCCTGCGGTGATATCAGCTTTGAAAATGATAACTTCGAGGGCGAGAGCGAGCAAGTGGGGGCGATGCACGCTCGCACGAGCAGCCAAACTCTCTCCCGATAACTTGAAAATATGCCATGATTGGCGCCACTGCACAACCTTGCAGAGCGCTCGGCCACGCGCTCGCAAGATGTAGCTCATACTGAGCGTGATAGTACGTGCTTTTCTGCTTAGTACAGATACCCGCGAAATACAAAAGGAAATATACCACGTGACATGCCCGCTCGCGCCAATGCCGCACTCCAGGCCTCTTTCTACAATTCCATGGGCACGCGGATTTTTTTTTATCTGATGAGGAATTGCGCGGCACCGGGATTCGAACCACGGAGCTCTTGCATGGGATACTGATGTTCTAACCCTACGACATCGCTGCATCTAGTAAGAAGTTTGCGGGGATAACGTGGGCGCGGCAAGCACCGTTAAATGAGTACTGACACGATTTTGAGACATCGCAAAAGGGACATTTTTCGTTTCCTTGGTATGCTGTCCACACACCGGAGTCGGCGAACACGTGTAAAATATTTTAATTTGACTTTGAAGTTTTCGTCGCTGAGCATCTGCAAGCCAGCCCGACTGCAATGGACATTATCCCAACGAGTCAAGGCAGTTCCCCCGAGTTTGCGAGTTCTGCGTCCTGCATGCAGCCCAAATAGTAAAAATCACTGTCAGGGTCACTGGACGACAATTCACTCATCGTTGCTTATATGCACCACGAGCAGATGACGGATTTGCCGCTAGTACGTCACGAATTTCTGTATCCCCGTGACGTCACACTGCTATGAAACGTCACTGAGAAGCCACCCCCTCGATATCGAAACCGAAAGTGTCTCCTTAAGGTAGCGGTAATTAAAATATATACGATACATTCCCAGACACCGTAATACTCGTTTTAGGTTTCTCGACACCAGTATTTTTATTCAGAGCAACAATCCGAAATTCTTTTAAATTCGTGTCAGTACTCCTTTAATCCGCCTTTTTCACGATGCCAGGACGCATGCACAGTCTCCCTAGTGGAAAAGTCGCGAAACGCCTCTTGATCTCGGAGGCTTTCGCTCCAGCAATAACGGTTGTCCCAACCCCTGCAAAAACCCTATCAAAACGGCAGAGGCCAGCTCAGGAAAATAAAAAAGGCGGATTGGCGAAACGTAGCAGAGGCCTATACTCTGCAGTGGGTGGAGTCAGGCCGATGATGACGATGATGCCTCCCGGCCAAAAAGCGATATGGGGGCTGCACATGAACAGACACATCAAAACTCACGTGCACACAGACACGTTTATTGACGATCGTCGGGCGGGTAGTTACATCAATCCGGCAGTTGAAAGGACGCGCCGCAGGTCGGCGGTGCATTCGGCAAACTCCTGGGCGCAGCCTGCGGCGCCTCGTGAGCGGCCGGTGTCTGCGGCGGCAACGAACACCGACGCGGGACCTGTCTTGAGCGCCACGTTGCTGTTGAAGAAGTGCACGGTCGCGTTGCCCACTCTGCCCAGGCGCAGTGCGTCGGCGGCGCTCTCGCACACCAGTCGGGACAAGCACCGTCGATCGTCCATCTGCTTCAGGAACGTGAACAGCAGGTCCATCTGATGCTGCTGCTCTGGTTCAACACTGCGAGTTTAAAATATAGCTTAAGAGAGCAAATGTTTGGGCAAGTTGGTGATAAATTATGTGACCAACAGAGAAAAAAAGGACGGGGTACAAGGAAGAAACACATACGAGCGCTGGCTTACAACTGAAGTTTATTTCCGAAACGAGACAGAATATAAGGAAACGGCACGTGAACAAAAAAAAATTGCAATATAGATACTGTGGGTGGCTTAAAGCCGAAGATAAACGCCTTGTGAAAGGCTTCTTTCTATAAGTGGATACAACTTAAGTCCGAAGGGGCCCCGTCCATACGACCGCAGCGCGGCAGCTGATTGCCTCAGCGACTAAATAAATAGTCCCGCTCATGCATTCGGCAATGTTCTCCGAAGACGGGGTCACCGGCCGTCCGGCTCATGACGTCAGTCTCGAGTGCGCGCCCATTCGCGCAGGCTTGTATGCATCCGCCTTTGAGGAGAAAATACCGTGTACTTCTAAAGTTGTATCCGACTATAGATTCGTGAACAATCTCGGCTTCGCGGCAGCGGCGGTCCGTTGTAAGAAAAGCAGCTACCATGCGCTAACTGATGGGAGGCGTCTGCTCCAAGACTGTGTAGGGGCGAATGAAGCGGAATTGAAAGATACATATATTGGCACGTGCGTTCCTTATTATCACTTTTGTTGTATTCTGTTTTCGCCCACAAAGACTGCCAGCAACGCTCAGCGCAAACCGCGCCTCATTGTTCGAGAAGCTTCGCGATTATTGTAGATCGTTTTGTTAAGATTGCGCGCAGGCCGCGAACAGCCTAGATTATTCCAGAGCTTGCGCGACCACCAGTGATACGACTGGAATATTCGACGTCACATGTATAAATGCCGACGCACTTCGCCACGTGTCAGTTGATCGACGGTCGACGCTCTGTTCGCCGCTATCAGTGTATTGCTGTAGTTGACTTTCAGTTTCCCGGCCACAAGTTCCGCTTAATAAACAGTTTCTTCTTGAACACGCCGGCTGCTGTCTTCATTGACGTCACGACCACGTGACAGGCACAGGGTACCTCGGATATATTTAGCCAGAGTTTTAAAATATGCCAACGCCCTCAGTGACGACGCGACCAAATGCATCTTGCTGACTATTGCCTGGAGTAAGTCAGACTATTCCTTGTGTTCTGAATAATTGCTTAATTAGACCACTTTAATTGACTAACTTTTGAAGCAATGAAGCTGGGCGAAACATTCCAACGAGAAAGTTGCAGATCGGTTTGCAAAATGTCCGATTAGAAAGTTTCCAACTTTCTATCTATTAAGTATAAGTGTTTTTCTGCTTACTACAAATGTCCGCGAAATACAAAAAAAAAATGCCACGTGACATGTCCGCTCGCGCCAGTGCGCGCGATGATTCTAGTGCTCCCTAGCGTTCCGCATGCAAACGACCATGCCCGGTTGTGCTGCCTGGACAGGGCAGCGACGATAATGGTGGCTGTGCGACGAGCGCATTTTGCCAGCGGCGATAGTTTACACTGAAAGAAATTTCCTTAGAATCTACGAACAAAATGTTCGTAAAATTTAAGGATGGCTAACCTTTTATGCAAACACGGCATAAACTTACCTAAATTCCAACAGACTGTGTCAGTTTTTTCAAATACGGAAAGAGTCTCCTTGTTTAATGTGCCGCTAAAAAGTCATAAAAGTTGGCTTCCATTTCTAATTAATGTTCTAATTAAGTTCTAATTATGTTGTGGCTTCCTTTCAAGTTATTTTCCAACCAAAGAACCCTCGTCGTTACCAGGCTACTTTTTTAGGCAAGGTGCTTTGGCGGAAAGCACGGGGAACGTGTTATATATATATATATATATATATATATATATATATATATATATATATATATATATATATAATATATATATATACATATATATATATATTCACCCTGTGCATGGTTTCTCTTCGTTAATGGCAATTTTTAGTTGCGAAGCATCTTATGGCGGAGCTCAACTGCGTGCGGCGTGACCACCCTTACTGCGCATGCGTAAATCCTCTCCACCGACCTCCTCCCCACTCTCCCTTTCCCCCTCTCTCCTCCCTCTGTCCACCCCCCTCTGAAACGCGGGCTCGAGATGCCGAAACGCTGCTTCGCATCGCCTCATGGCCCCCTTTAGTGGGAGATGGTGTGCCCCTCTCCTGCGCAACGCCGCGATGAGCGCATGCGCGTCTCTTCCCCCTCTCCCTCCTCTCCTACGCTCCCCCCCCCCCCCTCGCGCGCCTGATGACCGCGTTCCCCGCTCGCCTTGAGAGGATTAACGGCCAGGCTAGAGGGAAGACACGACGCGCGTAGCGTTCCTCTTCGGGTTCCACGACGCGAGGTCGGTAGCATGCCCAACGAACGCCAACGGAACGCGATCGTGCAAGTGCTCCGGCTTCGCATCGCCTCATGGTCCCCTTTAGCGGGAGATGTAATTTTTAAAGTGCAGAGCGCTTTAGAGGCCAGGGCTGTCGTCATCGTATGCTGTCGTCGTCTCATGTCACTTGGCGTCACGTATAGGCGAGGCCATGTATAGCACAGCCATGTATATATAGCATAGCCATGTGTGGATGAGAAAACGAAGTGAAGTTGAGTGAGGTTTTCATGTTACCACCTGTCACTTATGTTCGTCATGCAGTCACATCATCATCATCATCATCAACAGTCACATCAGGCAATACCAATTTTGGTGTATGACAAGCTAGCGAAACGGCCGCGAATGCACCATGAGCGTGACATATAAATCATGACATACATGACATGCATATCATGGTTTTCATGTTACCACCTGTCATTCATGTTCGTCATACAGGCGCGTCGCGCAATACCAATTTTGGTGTATATCAGTCTAGCGAAACGGCCGCGAGGGGCACCATGAGCGTGGTATGTAAATCATGTCGTACATGACTTGCATGTCATGATTTTCATGTTACCACCTCTCATTTACGTTCGTCATGCAGTCGCGTCGAGTAATACCAGTTTTGGTGTATATCAGTCTAGCGAAACGGCCACGAGTGCGCCATGAGCATGGCATGTAAATCATGCCATGCATGTCATTGACTTTCATGTCACCACCTCTCATTTACGTTCGTCATGCAGTCGCGTCGCGCAATCCATTTGGGTGCATATCAATCTAGCGAAAAGGCCACGAGTGCGCCATGAGCAAGACATGTCAATCATGTCGTACATGTCATGCGTGTCATTATTTCATGTTACCACCTCTCATTTACGTTCGTCATACAGTCGCGTCGCGCAATACCAGTTTTGGTGTATATCAGTCTAGCGAAACGGGCCACGAGTGCGCCATGAGCATGGCATGTAAACCATGTCGTACATGCCACGCATGTCATAACTTTCAATGTTACCACCTCTCATTTACGTTCATCATACAGTCGCGTCACGCAATACCAATTTTGGTGTATATCAAGCTAGCGAAGCGGCCGCGAATGCATCATGAGCATGGCATGTAAATCATGATCATACAGTGTCATGATTTCATGGTACCAAACTATTATTCATGTTCTTGCAGACAGTCACATCGCGCAATGCCAATTTTGGTGTATATGAATCTAGCGAAACAACCGCGAGCGCACCATGAGCGTGGCATGTAAATCATGTCGTACATGACTTGCATGTCATGATTTTCATATTGGCTTCTCTCATTTACGTTCGTCATACAGTCGTGTCGCGCAATACAAATTTTGGTGTATATCAGTCTAGCGAAACGGCCACGAGTGAGCCATGAGCATGGCATGTATATCATGACATACATGACATGTATGTCATGGTTTTCATGTTACCACCTGTTATTCATGTCCCTTATACAGTCGCATCGCACAACACTAAGTTTGGTGTATATCAATTTAGCGAAACGGCCGCGAGTGCGCCATGAGCGTAGCATGTAAACCATGTCGTACATGGCATGCATGTCATGATTTTCATGTTACCACGTGTCAGTTATGTTTGTCATACAGAAATGTCTCCTCATACCAGTTTTCGTATATATCCATTCATTTAAACGGCCGCGAGCGCCCCGAGACCATGTCACGTAAATCATGCTGCACATGACATGCGGGTCATGAGTTGCATGTTAGGACCTGTCATTATGTTTGTCATGGACTCTTGTCACGCGAATACCAATTTTGGTATATATGAAACTAACGGTACGGCCGCAAGAGCCCCAAGGCCGTGGAATGTAAATCATGCTGTTCATGACATGCATGTCATGATATTCATGTTATGACCTGTCATTTGTGTTCGTAATAAGGTCATGTTATGCCACACCAATTTTGGTATACATCCGATTAACGAAACGGCCAGGAGAGCACAAAGTCGTAGGCGGCTACATAGATAGATAGATAGATAGATAGATAGATAGATAGATAGATAGATAGATAGATGATAGATAGATAGATAGATAGATAGATAGATAGATAGATATAGATAGATACGCTCAAAATCGCAAGAAATGCTTCGCATTTAAAAAAAGTGGGGTTAGCGAATGACGCCTTCGCGATGAGCCTGTACTGGTGTGCTTTTGTTCTTTTCCATCGCTATTTATGATCCTTCCGATAACGGACCGTTTCGTGTGCATGTATGAGTGTGTTCTTGGTGCGTTTCAAAGCCACTAGACTAGGCTCGCGTCATGAAGGAAGCACAGTAACGAAAGCGTCGCACAGGACAGGACCGACAAAGGGTAGGGGCATGAAAGAGAGAGGTAGGAGGGTGAAGGGGAAAAAAAAAAAGAGAGGATGGTCGTACTCTGCCTCGGCGCGTCCCTCCGGCAGCAGAAATCCGCGGCGCGGGCCGCCCCCAAGGAGGGAGTAAGTCAAGCAGGTCGGCAGGGGAGAGAAGGATGCCAGCAGCCTCACGTGACGGGCGCGGGGAGAAGTCAGCGCCGCAGGAATGTAAACAGTCAGGAGACAGCTAAATACGGGCCTCAAGGCGCGTAAACAGATCGGCGGCGCCGAAAAAATCCAGCAGAGCATAACACGCCTGCAAGTTGCAAGAAGTGCAGTGCGCGAGTCACACAGGACGTTTTGTGTGTATGTGCAGGGTGTGTTCTTGGCGCGTTTCAAAGCCGCTAGACTAGGCTCGCGTCATGAAGGAAGCAGAGTAACGTAGCGAGGGCAGAGCGGCGACGATCGTCACAGCCTGCGAGATGCAGCGCGGTCCTGAAGTGAAAAATAAAAAAAAAAATCGCGTAAAGCATTTTAAATTTCCCGCACTGCACCCACAATGCAACACACTACAAGAGGTTGGCTTCCCAACAACACAGACCGTGGGAAAAATTTTTTAGCCCATTTCTGTCACCCTCGGATGAAAAATCAAAAGAAATCCCGCGTAAAGCATTTTAAATTTCCCGCCACTGCACCCACAATGCAACACACTACAAGAGGTTGGCTTCCCACAACACAGACCGTGGGAAAATTTTTTAGCCCATTTCTGTCACCCTCGGATGAAAAATCAAAGAAATCCGCGTAAGCATTTTAAATTTCCCGCCACGCCACAGGGCGGGCGGACAAGGTCAACAAGGTGGTGGTGGTAGTGGTTTGAAGAGGAAAAGGCCTAATTTCTGCAGCCCGGTCGGGAGCACGGCGCAGCGCCTCAACAAGGTACCGAAAGAGTAGGATAAAGTAGGGGGGAAGAGTGAGAACAGAAAACGCAAGAAGGAGTGTGCACTCCGTAACTCAGTTCAAATCACCCGCCTCGCTCGAGCCAATCACGTCAAGCCAAAGACGTGCGTGCGGGACCACACACACAAAAAAACAATTTCCGACAAAAAAGATTCTGCCACAACAAAATTGCTCTGTGCTTGTATACTTATAATGTTTGTTGATATCACGCGGGGTCATCATTGCTGTCAGTTGATAATTAGAGATATAACGCAACTAA
This sequence comes from Rhipicephalus sanguineus, assembly GCF_013339695.2. NCBI lineage: Eukaryota > Metazoa > Arthropoda > Arachnida > Ixodida > Ixodidae > Rhipicephalus > Rhipicephalus sanguineus. The sequence continues at coordinate 10,604 of NW_023614507.1, forward strand.
ATTCAAATCACCCGCCGCGCGAGAGCCAATCCCTTCAAACCAAAACCACGCGTGCGGGACCGCGTTCAGCGCGATAAAAAAAAATGTACCGGCGTGGGGAATCGAAGGTGGTGCCGTGATAAGTTCGTTCCGCGCTTGTATATTTGCGGTGTTTATTGATATTATGTGTGCCAATCATCGTTGTCAGTCGTCGACTGGAAGTGTATCGCGTGTGGGATGGAATGGGCGGCCAAAGGTGTGTCAAGATTTTGTGTTGGTGTTCTGTGGTGTGTCGTCGTAGCCTCAACGGGCTCGTCGCTTTGTCTGCGCGCTCAGCGCTGCGTGATCGGCGTGCTTTCCACGTTTCTTGATTACGCACGGTTATTGCGTGGTTCAATCGAGTGCATCTACTAAGACAGTCCACCGCCCAGTGCCTTGTCTGACGACGACGGCGACTGTAAAGCACAAGCGTGCGCCTCAGCGGATGCCTAGGTGAGTTCAACTCGCCAAATTGCGTAACTATGTGATCTTATTGAAATGCAGGTAAGGCAGCCTGGGTGGCGTGTTCGCACAGCGGTGATGATGTACGAGAAAAGTTGTCTGATAGGCAAGTATGGATTCTGCTACAGGTAGTATCTGCTTTTCTGTGATGTTTTGTTATACATTTCTAGTAGTTGCTCTATTTGTGTCATTTAAGCCTGGTGCTGTGCGATGTCAGTGCGCGTTAAAGAAAACCAGATCCCCAAAATTTCCGGAGCCCCACCGCTACGGCGTGTCTCATAATCATATGGTGGTTTTGGCACGTAAAATATGTGATCTTATTGTGCGAGCATCAGGTAAGAGCCCGGGTGGCGTGTTCGCACAGCGGTGATGATGTACGCAGAGGGGCTGGTAGTATCAAGGTATACATTTCTAGTAACAAAGGATGTCAAAGGAAGAAAATATCGTGGTTTTGGCACGTAAAACTGCGAGGTCATCGCTTGAACCGATTGTTCAATCGCCTGCCGCCATAAAAATTCGCCTGCTTTTAAACGCACTGGTCGCCTCGTGCATTTTCTGAATAAAATGCAACGGTAATAATGAACTAACGCAAATCAACTACAATGCAGTAGACGGGGCCGCAGATAGACCAAAACGCTTGTCAAGCTGCTCAGAAGCGTATGTATCGCTGGTTGCGTCACCATCTACTGTGCTGCGCTCGATTAATCCATGACAAATAGCATAATTCTTCTATGGTGAGGATTTCAACTTCGCAAGGTTTTTCGTGTTGGGCATTACATAGAAAGTTATATGAACAAACTTGAAATGTTTGGCAATGACGCAACTCGCTTCAGCTGTGGGGCCGCAGTCGCGAAATTTTTTAGTCTCCCGCAAGGGCGGGGACAGTGAAAAACTGAGAGGGGAAAAGATGGGGAGGGGGAGGGGCATTTTTAACGTGTTTCAGAAAGCTTCAGAATGGCACAACCCAATTTCCGAGCGGCACGCCTACCGGCCGAACATCGGAGTGACCGTGCGCAGCTTGATCGTACCACGCGTCGGCCTCGATCACCGGCCTCGCCTTTCATCTAAGAGCACAGTGCCTAACACTGATACCCTGCGCACGGGCGCGGCCACAAATTGTTACTGTAGCACTTAACGTTGCACCAACCCAACCGTGCGCATTTATCTACTTTCTGTAGCGTGTTTGTTTAGTTCAAGATAAAGGAGATTTGATGTCAGGTTTTGAAACATATCGCAAACATAGTTAATAAGACAGCCCAATGCTGTTAAATTAGTTTTTATTTTTATATAGCGTGAATTAACAAGGCACTTAACGTCGAAAAACCAACCGTCAGCGCACGCGTACTGTAAATGTTTGTTTAGTCAAGATACAAAACAGCAAAGTAGAAGGACCAAAAACCATCAGAAATCTATAGAAGGACCGAAATACGCCGATAGTGAAGTATCGAGTTTTTATTTCACCGTTATGTTTAAGTGTATGGTAACCACATGGGGTGCCTTATGAAAAAATGCTTAGATCAGTCTCGCCCGAGTTGCTCACGAGCGTATTTATTAAATAAATTAAAGGAAATATCGGACAAGGACAGCCATATGCAGGCTGGGCCGCTGGCTAGAGATATACGGGCCATATGTTTGAGAACATTGATTTAGTTCTGCAGAAAACTTACAAGAAGGCAATGCATTTGACTGAATCATATTATGTGCTGGTAGTAACAGTAAGTGTGCATATAACTGCAAGCTTAATTGGAAGTAGTACAGCATGTCTATATAAATTATAATTGACAGACGTGTGTGTCAGTTCAACTAAGCTTATTAAGGTAGCGTATGTTCTGCTTGTTGCTGTGTTTGCCTGGGAAGAAACGTGTCAATTATTAGTCCTGTCATTACATATATTTGTTTGATGAACCAAACATGTTCTCTCTAATACCAATTCTTTTAATAGTGGAGTAGCACCATTGCAAAAACTTCTTATCACAAGTGGCTTGGGATGTGATGGTGTATCAAGAACATTACTTGATTTTGTGGTACCGTAGTTTTCGCTTTCCTTTGTACTTTGCTAAAGAAGCATGAAGCCAGAAGTGGGGTCTTATTTGCAGTATTCACAACCAAGATGTATCAATCAGGGAAAGGGATGACAGTGCTGCTTTAGTTTATGCAGTTATAAATTGAAGAATGTCATTTCTGATATGTTTACATGTTTTCTGATCACAGAATTCTGGACAGTGTGGTTATACTGATTTTGTGGCGTGCCAAGCACTACGAAATTGAACAGACGAAACAAGGGGACTGGATCAAGGGCTACTTTTTCTTGTTAGACACAACCTACTAATGCAAACAGACAATGAAGCCAAGGAAGGCATAGGGGAGATTATTTTAGTTTTTAACTGTAGTGTGGTAATTTTTACATAAATTGAAAGGAATAAAGTCAACAAAAGAGACACTTGCTCCTGCCAGGGACCGAATCTGTAACCTTTGGATAGTGCGTCTGATGCTACAATGGAGCTGCAACAGTGGTCCTTTTCCCATCCAATCCCATTGAGCACCTCAGTGTGTAATCCCAACAGTACATGCTAGTGCTACTTTGGCCATCCTGGCGTCTTGTAGAACCTTTACGAGCTGGCAGCTGGGCCAATGAACCCTTGCATGCTACCTGAAGCCATCAAGTCTACCGGGACGAGACCCTATAGCTATGAAAGGACAAACGAAACATAGTGAATTAGGGTCATTGAATTGAACAGACACTGTAGAGCACAGCACGAGCCCTGCATATGAATTGACTTTAGTGCAACAAGGTTTTTTTTTTGAGAGTTCAAAAACTGGGCTTGTTGGCAAAACATGCCCAAGATTTAAAACCATGCAAGAGCAGCAGAGGAGACAGAAAAGCCAACACAGTGCTCAATCTTTGCTGTAACCTCTGGTGTTCTTACACTTCTACTAAGTCTTCAGCTATCTTGAAATCTTCACATTCATGATGTCGTTACAATAAGGGTGGCTCGTTACCAGACATTGTGTACATAGAGCATACACTGATCTATTTAATATTGTGATGAGAGTGCTGATGGAGTTTTCTGTGCAAGTTGCTTATTCGGCAACTGTATTCTTCATACTATTTTAGTACGCCAGTGTGGGAAAGCTTGACATGTAACGCATAATTAAATTGTCTGCAAAATCCATTACTCCACTAATATTTTGCTCTTAATGCATCCTAAGCTCATCATTCATGGACAGTTTTGGTGTATCAACACGATACTTGTGTTAAGCCATCATGTTTTATATGTACTACTTGTGTACTGTAAGGCCTCTATTGTGTGCAGGTTATGGAATGTTTTGTGGCAATCTGTAATGCATGTACCCAGCATAGACGACTGACTGTTCAAGGAACTGAAGCAGGGGACAGCTTGCTGTGAAAGATGGGAGCATTCTTCCTCTGGTCTGGACAAGCCCATATTAAGTGGTAGGCATTGGTTTCCTTCTCTACAAATGGGCAGTTCGAGAAGAGTAGCTTGGGCTTGTTGGTACTTAATGCGAGTAAAATAGCGCACACTTAGAGTAAGCAGCATGACACAAGCGCTATCAACAGATGAATATTTGAAATAGCAGAGAAAGACTTGTGTACAGAAATGTGTCAGGTGAGTGTGCAAGTCACACAGGCATGACTGCAACGATCTGAAATCGGCACAAAGGATCGGTAGCTCCTTTACGGGCAAGCTAACAAAGGCATGCTAACACACCGTGTGCCTAACTTCTCAATCATTTTGGCTTCTATTATCTCACGGACTGCATTTTCTTTACTGTTCACAATCACAGTCAACTCCATCAAATTCAGGCTGACATTCACACGTGCTACATTGCATAGCTAGGTGACCGTTTTTTGTGCTTTTGTACATTGCAACGGTGTTCTCTCAAACGATCGTTGAGGCATCTAGCGGACTGGCTAATGTAGAACTTTCCGTAATGCAGTGGGATCCGATACGCAGCATGATCAATGCATCTAACAAACGTACATCTATGTTTCTTTGAGCATGTCGCTAGTAGCTCCTTCCTAGGAACACTACTATTGCAAAGGCTGAAAAGGTTTTTGAGGGGCACTAAACACAACAGATACATCAACGCGACCAGCAATCTTCTTGAGATTATGCACAATATCATGCATCTAAAGCGCTACACAACAATGCACTCGATGGTGCGGGCAGATAATTCGTGAAGTATAATTTCGACCACTGCTACCTGTTGCATTCTCGGATAACCAGCTTCCAGTAAGCGACCTGTTCTTCAGCGCAAAAACACAAAAGTGAATGCCCTCTGCGTGTTAATATATCTGAGAAAGCAGCATAGCAAAAATCTATTTCTAGCTCCTTGCTAGAAAAACTAAATCTGCTGCAGTGTAATGATCCTTTTCAAGTGAGATATTCTACCTTAATGATAATTTCAGAGAGCACCGTGGCAATCAAGAAAAGCACAAAGACGGTCTTCTAGCTATGCAGTGCGACATGTGGATGTCAGCAGGAATTCGATAAAGTTCATGTGATTGTCAAAAGTAAAAAGTTAGTCTGTGAGATGATTGAAGCCGAAATGACTCAGTGGTTAGGCACACGATGTGTTAGAACGCCTTATATTAGTTTGCCCGAAAAGGAACTTGTATTCCTTTGTACCAATTTCAGATGGCTTGCAGTCATGCCTGCGTGACACGTGCACTCACTTCACCTGTTCTTTACATAAGACTTCCTCTGCTATTTCAAATAAACAATTGTTGTTAGCGCTTGTGTCATGTTGCTTACTCTGTCCCTGTCTAAGTGTGCGCTATTTTACTCATCCAACTGAGAAACTTATGACACTATATGTGAGGAACACCAAGACAGGAAAGAGTAGTAATAGCAAGTGCTTGTGATATTGTTCAAACACACAATGTTGCAACTTGCCTGCAGCATAGCTTGCACCTTCACAGCTCTTTGCAAACAGTCGTGCAGTTGGGCACACTTCACCCTGCTGTTCTGGGTCACAGAGAATGTGGCCGGTTGGATCAGCGTGATGTGACGTACCCAAAAAATATATCGTCTGAAGGACACTCACCATTGATACCTTAAGCTCAAATAAGAGCCAAGGCTTTTATGCTTCGTTACAGCCTCTACAATGGAAATCTCAGACTTCCAGCCACATGCTTTGTGCTGCTTACAAGTTGCTCCTGTGATCACTTGAACCATTCCTGTCACTCTCTTGTCATCTTTGAATGACACCAGCTTCTCTTCTGATGAGCTCGTGAACACAGCAACGTTGCTGATAGTGCATTTCAATTTTTCTAAGGATATATGATATCAATAGCTGCATTAGTAAAGAGAAATGGGAAAAAGCATACCTGAAGCTATGTCTCGCTAATGGCTGCAGCCGACCTCACTTTTCATGAGGAACAGGCACTCAAAGATGGGCAAAAAATGTCTCAATAGAATCTGATTTCTTGTGTCACTGTCTGTCATTGAGATGCCGTTTTCGCTTACTTTTTTATCATATTTTTCACACCTTCCTTGGTGAAGTAAGATGCTCAGAACGAATGAAACAAATTAAAATGTTTTTTCCCATCAAGCCGTCCAACTAACTTCTTTTCAGCGTGCAGTTCTATTCTTTATAAAGCACTTCAAAAACTTTTCTACTGAACTATACATAATGCAAGCTCCCTCCTTCTGTGAAGCACAGTGTTTATAGCAAAAGGGCATGTGAACTTCTGTTGATTTTTGTTCTTGGTAGTGCATAATTGCAAGCTTCAGTAGTTGCCAAGTCTTAAATATGTGCTGTTCATAACATTTTGACTGCAAATAAGTTTTGTTCATTAGCCAACTTTATCACTGCATTGGTTCTATTCGTATTGTTGTGTTGTACAAAAACAGGGTGAAATATTTCCATGTTCTCTAAACCTTTCAGACGCCACCAATGAAAAACTTTCTGTAAATGCGTCAAATTGATACATCATTTCAAGGCACTCGATATTCTATTGCAACAAAAATAATGTCATAATGCATTAATTTATGTGTGTTATAGTAATTATAATTCAATTGTAATAAATATCTGTTTATTGTAAAGTCATTCATGCTACGTTCTTACATTAATAGAATGAAATCTTACGCCAAAAATATAGTGCAAATTTGTTTTTGTGTATGTTCATTTGGAGTGAAGAAAAATTATACTTTTGGCATGGCTCGCAGGAAGGAGCACTTCGAACGACTCGTTGAACAGTGTAGTGCCTTCAGCAAACTGATAATATACAACAGTACACTGCAAAATGAAGTTAAATGACCACAAATTTATTATGCAGCAGGTTCATTTGATCCAAAGCTCAACGTATCTTGATCAGCGCTTCTTGTCATTCCTCCCTGTGTGCGTTGTCTTGCTTTTCGCGCTGCTTACTTCTAAGGTATCTTGCTCTCTATTAGTCCTAGTCGTTACCAATGGCAAAAATAAGGGGTGCACACAATTGTGTACATAGCGTGTCAAAGGGTTAAAGGTTAATTTTCTGGAGAGTCCTGGCTTTGTAGGTGGCCAAGTAAAGCCTCACTTTAGTTGTAATTATGAAGTACATTAATTGAAAAGCTAACATTAGTGATAAGATTCAGTGAAACATAAATACTCCGTATCATCAGATCTTATTGCCAAGGGCCTCTATGCACTGTGATCTTTTCTGCATATGCAAGACGTAGAAGTGTCAAGGGTGAATGCAAAAGAGATCATCTTCAGTTTTCTCTGCTCTGAGGTGTCAATTTTATTTTGAAGGGCCTCACATAAGTAGTGCTTCAGATTTGACAAATGATTTTGTGTGCTTTTTTAAGATGTCAGGGAAACCAGGGTTTGCATTCATTAAGCACCATTGTCTTCATTAGCATACTGCAAAAACATTATTCCTAGAAGCCTGAGTGTTACTGTGTAATGACAGCATTCAGGCCTTCATTTTGTATCATAGCTAGGGTTACCATGACACTACATTTCTTGTTTTACTTGGACATTTGTTCTGTGCTTTCCTTTTTGTTTTTCAGTCACATTTTAATGAGTCATTTGGTTTCAGGAGTACTTCAAAGGTACCACAGAATGTAAAGTGCATTCTGACTTATGCCCACATGGCAGTTAGATGTTTGTACATATGTGAACGTCGTATATGTCTCTGCACAGGCATGAATGAACGGATTATGTTGCACATTAAGTAACATGTAATTGTTTAGAGCAAGACAAGGGACATAGAAATATTATGTTCATGTAAGACAAAGGCATGAGATGGATAGATTCAATGCCTGGAAATGAACAGTGTTCAGTACTATGATATCAAGGGCAATTCATTGAATAGTATTAAAATTGCAAGATTACTAAGAAAGAGAAAATATCTCTCGTGAGTGCATTTACTAATCCTGGTGTGAAATAAACTTTGTGCTATCTTTGAATTTTCATGTTTATATGTTACCACACTGTGCATGCTGATGGCAGTGACGACAACTGCAAAGGGTAAATGTTGGAAAAGCTACAGACATGAGAGCTAGGTTAAAGGTACACACAAGTGAACTGTTGTATTTTAAAATTGCGTGGTGAATTCCTTGACGTAATATTCATATTGTTTACTTTTACTTTATTCAAGAATTCTGGTGGGTCAACCAAAAAACATTGAAGCCACATGGCAATTGGCCCTGTATTAATCACAGCTTAAGAGGATTAAAAAGTTCCTTATAAATAAAACATCCTTGTGATGTTTCGAAAGCAGGAACAAATGTGATAATGACTTCATAATTGTATTATGGAACAAACAGAATATCCAGACGACATATTTTTGTGCCTTCCAGGGAGATGTTCAATATCAACCCGATGCGAGGCAGCCAATGTGGAAATGGACGCAAGTCAAGGACAGCTGCAGACAGCAAGATAATGAAACTGATACAGCGATTGCACTGAATCACTGAAGATGTAAGTTAACTTTTTTGCTGGTGTTACTTGCTGATGAGCTTGTAATCCCTGCTATATTTTGGTTGCGTGTGTAGGGCCTGATATTCAATAAGGGTGTGCTGAATATATAGGTTAACAAGCCTGAAATGGTCAGTCTGAGGAGATCCATCATAAACATTTTTATTGAAGGAATGTTGAAGCACTTGTTTTCACACAGAACAAGACAACCTTTATGATAAGTGAAAGCAATTTTCAGATATACTAACAATATTTGCAGAATTGTGTTGTCAAATTTACATTCCTTATTCCTCATTCTTTTTCGCTTGCATGCTTCCTCGTATCTCTTTGTATAAACAAGGGGCACCAGTGCCACCCCGTCTATTGTTCATAATATGAGGGGATGCTTTGCTTTGTGAAAAGGAACATAAGAGCCCTATGTTAGCTAGAGACTGTTCTACCAGCTGTAGGCGGTGGTCTGGCATACATTCGCCTCCTGGCCATGCCTGCTTATTTTGACCCCCAGTAGCCGACAGCTTGAGCAGATGTGCTTTCTCATGCAGCAAACTGTGCATTCTAGTCAGCTGTCACTGAGCGTCGGCCACACTCTCGCATACCCTCTTTCATGAATGACTCTGTGTATGTCAGCAGACTGCAGGTTGTCATATTGACATCAGCAGGAAAGCACATACATGGTGCTATTTGCTGTGGCTATGTAACCAGACAATATACAAGAGGGCAGACAGTATTAGCAAAGAAAATTGCTTAAGTTGACCAAATCACTCTTCATTAATTTCTCTCATTGCTGCAACAGCATACTTTCCGCAGTGTAAGAGGCTGCCTCATTCTCGGTGCTAGGTGCTTTGCCACGTTTGCTGCATTACTAAGCATCCGAGCTCGGGGTCGCCAGGAACAGAAAAAAGCCGAGAGCGAGAACAAGCTGGAGGTGTAGTTTATTTTGTTAGCGGTCGTTTCGATCGAGTGCTCGGTTTGATCAAGTTACTCTGAATGAGACGAACTGTTGCTTGGAAGCAGGACAGAATGTCAACGTCAGTGCCACAAAATGCAAAATGCTTCTGAGAGGTTGTGTAGCTAGCTTTGCTGCATACTGCAACAATGCAATGAATAAGCAAGTAGAGAGCAAAGCTACGTCCCCATTATGATAAACAGGAGCATCTGCGACCTCGATTCCATTGTCAGGTGTTGAGTTTCTGGATCCCGACGAGCAGGGACGTGCGTTACTTATGAACTCCAAATGGAAAGTGTTTAATATTGTGTAACACATTAAGCTGTGAGAGAAAGTTGGGCAGCATCGATGTGCTTGCCTTTGAGCGAATGCCTTGGGCTGTTGATGCTGCCTATGACACTCACTCATTTTACATTTCGAGTTAACTTGTGAAAACACCACAGCCAAGGACAATTCGCAACACTGTCCACCTGAAACTACTTGGCGTGATGTGGGGGCGGTAACTGAAACTTTGTTTCACAAGCGCACCTTTGGAGTAGCTCATTGCGTACATTTTGATTTGCTTATTTCATGTTGCATGTGCCTCGTTTTACGCAGAAAGGCTAAATGTCACAAAACGTGTTTTTATCTCCTCTTTAGCTCTTTTAATTTGGCATTTTTGACAAAAACCGACACTCCTTCTCAGCCGGCCTCAGTTCGAATCTGTTCACGGTCATTGCACGTGTCCGACAGCTAGTGCGCAAAATCTGATTTTCACTTTTGCTTTGTTTTCTTGCTTTCAAGAGCACCCTTTGCTTGAACAGTTACACGTCTTATCTCAACATGGTAATCTAGCATTTCAACTGAACTTAACGTCTCCCCTCATGTCTTTAATGTCGTCTGCACAGAAGTTATTTGGATTTTTTACTGTGAACACTACATTTATTCAATCATGCAGGGGTTTAGCGTACACATGCCCTTTTCTTTTTTTATGAGTTTGGGCGGGCTGTGGATGCATCAAAATTAAAAACCTGCTGCTGTGTGGCTCATTTGTTTTTGCAAGGTAGATGCAAAATTCAGTTTCGGCAGATTGCCTTCTTTTTTGGTTCAAGTGTCCTCATATATTTTTTTTTCTTCTCTTTTCAGATGAGCCGGAATGCGAACAGTATACTCGTACAGTTTGGCAGAATAAACCCCATCTTTATGCGTTCAGAGCAGCTGGATGTTCACTGTTTACTTGGCAAGAAGTAGTATGTATGCATGCTTCCTGCCACAGCTATGTGCTGTCCCACACTTTGTGGGAAACACTGAATTCTGCATTTGCTGAGAAATATATGTGCCAAATAGTGCATTTTGTTGCTTTCCAGTCACCAATGCACAGAAGTTGACCCCACACTGTACTTAAAAAGTTGTAATAATGGGTGTTCTGTGGTGAAGAAAATTATGGTGCTTTACATGCAGCTACCGCAGTGATTATTGACTGATGCCAGTGGCAGCTTCTACTTTGCTGCGAAGAAGTTGTTAGAGAGAGGATACACAGGTTAAGCAGTGATAATGACAAAAAATTTCCACAAGATGTTATATGCAGCAGTCATGAGAAAGACATGCATGCACATGTTGCCCCTGTTGTAACATATATTAGGCTACAAGTGCCATTGTATTTGCCCTGCCAAATTACTTGTTCAAGTTGAACAGCAATATCTTCGCCTCCGCCTCCGATCACATGTATTGTGATGAATCAATAAAATCAAAATCAAATCAAATCAAATCTGTTCTTGGGATTGCCATACTTTTTGTGATTGGCGTCCAACAATGTTTTCACCAAAGTTTCATCCCGACCAAGCGAGCTGTTGTCAGACCCTAGACTTCAAACAGCCAAACTATGTACGATTAATTTGTATGTAGTGCCAGAACACTTCAATTTTCACTGAAGTAGCACACTTGTAGCCTGGCATTTGTTTCAACAGGGGCAATATATACATGCATCTCTTTGTGACTGTTGTGTTCAACATCCAGTGAAAATTTTCGTCTCCATCACTGCATAATGCATTTTTCCTCTCTCTAACAACTTCTTCGCAGCAAAGTAGCAGCTGCCACTTGCATCAGTTGATAACCATTGCGGTAAATGCATGTAAAGCACCAAAACTTTCTTCACCACACGGCACCCATTATTACAACTTTTAAGTACAGTGTGGTGTCAAGTTGTGCACTTTGGTGACTGTAAAGCAACAAAGTGCGCTATTTGGCACATTTCATATTCCTCAGTAGTGCGAAATTTCCAAGTCATTGCATGCAACATTTTCAGAGACATTACGTACATTTCCAGGACACATTACGTATGACAATCCTAAGGTGACATCACGTACAACATACGTTTCCTCGAGACATAACGTACGACATTCCTAAGAGGACATTACGTACAATGTTTTAGGAGACAATGACAATACGTACAACATTCCTAAAAAGACATTACGTACAATGTGTCTAGGAGACAATACGTACAACATTTCTAGGGAGACTCCGTTTGCGGAAATCGCCCTATTTGGGAATCGGAAAAGTGATCGGCAACTTTTTACCTTCAGCTTTTTACGTAAACAAGGGGCAAAATTTTTAACAGTGTAGGATTTCCCCCATTCAAATGTGGGACGTTTCTTTGCTATATGAAAACAACAACAAAAAAACACTACCACGTCGAATGAATGCAATCTCACTCATCACGCCAATGTAAACGTGCTTGGTGAAGCTGTGCTGCAACAAGTGCTCATCACATTCACAATTTGTTTATTAGGTGTAAATAATTTGTAGGAGCCCATTGAACATATGTGAAAGGGCTTATGCAATTAAGCACAACCTTGTAAAGTTTTGGCGAATCTATTCGTAAACTTCTACGATCTAAACGCAGTTAATTAAGGGAGAGCAGTTCTGAGCATAGTTTGTAAACTGTCACACAAGTCACGACTAAATGTAGGAAAGACTGATAAAACCCCTCGCTGCCATGATGTTCATTTTCTAATGTAATTAATAATTTCTGACGATTTGCATGCAGACAATTATATGATTATGAGTCATACAGTAGTGGGCAACTTTAGATTGATTCTGACTGCCCGGTGATAAAACAAACGCAGTTGTAGCCTTGAAGAAGACAAGACTGCGTGTCGAAACATTTGCTCCAGCGACACCTCGTGTTCACAAATTTTTCATCTTTTCGAACTTGCATTTTTGCCTGAACTTAAGGCGCAAGTCTAAGCACGCGAGTGACCTTGCATTTCGCCCCCATCAAAATGTGGCCACTGTAGCTGAAAATAGAACCCGTGTCGTCGAGCTCAGCAGTGCCACGTAATGTAACTAATGCACGGAGCTAGTGTTGGATTTCAGCGCTATTGCGATGTAGATTGCGTAACACAGTGGACGTGGGCGATCGAAAGCACCCCTCCATGAGATGCCTGTTAAACCATTCAGAAATACAGCATTGCAAGCGTCAGGTTCGAGATGACCTTTTAGACGTTCACATGTTTCACCGCACTCGCGGAGTAGCCATTCGGGGCACTGCATGGCAGTCCTGGAACAAGTGACACCACTGATAAGCATAACGAGTGAAAATGAAATTTTGCAAAATAAACATATAAACGTACACTCCATCTCACAAGCTGGTTGCAGCAGGGTGGAAGCTACGAGGTGTAAGCAAGTCACACGCTTGCGCAGCAAAACGTAGCTGCGTTTGTAATTTCATTGTAATTGGAGAAGGTGCCACGTGTCACATCGCATGTACGTCACGTGCTTCGTATTATTGCTTCGTCGGTGACTTCCGATAATTGTGATGACGAACCAACATGCAGACGCGATCGTCCGCTTCGATCCAGACTCGCGCTTGCCCATTGTCCCGACAGGAATAAATAAACGGTGGAATCTGCTATCGCTTTGTGCCATCTCACGCTGAGGACAAAGTGCGTTTTTTCCTTATTATTGATATTAGCTGTTTGTTCAGCCATGCCTGCTAAGCCTTGTCGCCGAGAATTTGAGAATGAATCTTGGAAACAGTGCAAAATAGACTCGAATACATTGCTGTCGAAGCACAGGGATGCAAATACAACGCAAACACAAGCGCCGGTTTAGAACTTACGGGCCGCACAGCTCTCGACGGCGACTTCTTAATTTCGAGGCGCAAGGAACTAGCGTCGACGTGTGCTGCCATGTTGTTATTTTTTTTTCGGCGCTACCGCTGCTGCCCAACGCTAACAGCGTTCATTGCTACCACTTGTTCGTTTCAATCGCCCTACGCACGCCTGCCCAATGCGCTTTTTTTTTTATTGCGGAGCTGCCGTTGCTGCCGAACGCTAAGAGCGTTGGTTGCTCCCGTGTGCTCCTTCTATTGGCGCAACGCGTTACGGCCACAGGGACGCCGAGCAGACGGCGCAGCGCGGATGAATACATCGTGAGGTGTGCTCGCTTATCTTATTGGCTGAGCAGCCCCGTAGCTTTCACAGTGCAGCAACCAGCTTGTGAGATGGAGTATAGCGAACGAGTAAAGAGGAGTTTGTTATACATATATGTACCTTATAACCCATGTTGTCTAGTATTACTGGGAGTAGCTTCTTTACAAGGCGCGTCATGTAGCAGGTGCCTTGTCCAATGCACTTAGCTGTTTCCTTGCCACTTAAGCCAGGAGGATATGGCAGGAAAAAATAGGAATATTTCTGATTAAAGAGACGGTTTCTTTTTCACACTAAAGCGAAAGTACACTCACAATTATGTGACACTTTATATTGCACTAAATGTGCAAAAAAATAACCTACACTGACAACGTGGAGACATGCGAACTCTAACCTTGCTTCTCAAACTCGGCTTCGGCAAACTTTAACTCGTATGTTTTTTGCACTGATAGACGGGCTAGCTACGAACATATATGCAAGGCGTTCGTAATGTATTATCCCTCTTTTATTGCAGCACCCTGGTCTGTTTTACCAAGCAATAAACTTCCGGAATGTACTTTTATGGACTCCACGACTCGCTCCAACGTGAAGCCCCGTCGCAGAGAGTTCATGTTTTCTCAGTGGCCATCGCACGCTGCAAAATTTAATATTGCAACGAGTCGCCTCCATGTGACACCCACACAGTCATTGGTAAAAAATAGAAGCAATGGGTTTTAACTCACCGGTCCGTAAATCCTCGGGATTGAAACGAGTGTTCATCCGGTGAAAGCTTCAACGGTCCCTTCGTTCAACCGAAGTCAGCTGAATGCGCTTCGCGAAAGCATTTTAACGAGTCAAAACAAACAGAGCGAAAGCTAGTGTGTCGGCCGGCAGTGGCTCGAAATCTTTACAGTGAAACGAAACAGCGCGAGACCCATCCGAATGCATCGCAACAGTTCCCAGCCGTTGCGCTATGCCGCCGCACATTTTGAAATGAAGATAATGATGTCTATAGGTGGATAGCAAAACGGCGCGTCGTCTGCTACGGTACTTCCGCTTCGAGGCATATCTCTTCGCTGCTTCAAGGTGCCTGCTGTTCAGTCTAATCAGGGAGGAAACACGTGCACTTCTGCGACGCGTTTGTTACCGATTGTCCACTGATTGTGTCCGTGGAATCTTTTCCGAATGGATTACGTTATATTTCGCATTTCAGAGAAAGAAGCGAGGAGTGGAAATGGGCAAACACGGGAACGGTGAGCGACGTGGGTCTCAAGCGCAGCATGCGACTGTAGATATACGGTTATGCTTTAAAACACGCAGTAATATTTTGCAGAATCAGCTCCGTTTTGTGTATTCGAGCACTAACGGTGGCTACCTCAGAACCACTCACGCATATGAGCACATGGTGCCAAATGTCAACACACGTCCCGTCCCAAATCACTTAGACTTCCGACAAGAGTACGCGTATTCTGTCTGCCCGATCAAGTACGCCGATACAGTACACTTGCGTTGAATATACTGCATTGCCTACTCTCTGTGAAATTTATGAAAACTGCTGAGCGCGTAAAAGGACAACGTACGGAACAAAACGTCCCTCGGTTACTGCGCGTAAAGCGATCGAAGTTGGTTTTGAAGCAACGAGTTGCATGGTATGGCGTCTCTAGCATTTCAGAAACTTGCAAGCGTGAAGTGTCCGCACCTTTTAGTGGAACTTGAAAGGCAAGTGTACGTTGAGTGCGAAAGAATCTTTAATGGATTGATCGAAGCACAACGTTCGAGTGAGCGAGGAAACGACATCTCACGCAAAGAAAGATTGAGAAGTCGTAAAACAAAAGCGACAAAACTGCGAGAGTTGTTTACGCTTAGACTTAACACACGTTTTACTACTCACTATACGCACCCGAGATGGTATCTTTGCAGCACAAAAGTAAACAAGTAATTTTACGAGTTAGCAACAGGAAAACGGATTGGGAAGATATTTCATCGCACTATTATGTGCCACAAATTTTTACATGCCACAAAGCATGCGCGAAAACGCCCTTTGCGGCGAAACAACGTGCACGTCTCCGGAGGTGCACGCCACTTGAATGAAGACATGACCGTTCGCACCTTTATAACTATTCCGTAGTTATTGCACTTGTTATTCAACTGAGCTGCACATCACTGCCAAGTATTATGCAGTAATTTGTGAGAAAAGGGAACCGAGACTGCTAGACGGAACACACAGAAAGCGACGGCACTAGCAACGGCGCCCATTCGGCGGCACGGCTACTCGAACCGGGTGTCGATGCAGACGGGCGCCGTAGCCCACCATCCTTTGCTAGAGCCACATTTTTGCTATCCACTTATAGGCTCCTGACAACTAGGACTCAGCTGGAGCAAAAACAATGACAAAATATTGGTGACACGGTATCTGGCAAGGCAAGACCACCCGGTATAAACAGAAACTTGTTTTATTGAATTGCAGCATTATATAAAGAAATACTCTTCGGTTATTTGAAGAATAATTTGCCTTGAAATTTGACCCCAACGAGGGCGCCCCTACAGGAAAGCGCAATAGCGCAATCCCCATGCAGATGCTAGCAGATCCACGCCCGGTGTTTGAAGCTGGAACTCGCCGCGGTTGATTTTTTCGCCCTCTGCGGCGAACGCTGGAACTTGAGACTTTCCGGGGCCGGGTGTGACAGCCAGGCGAGCGTCGCAGAGCCCAAGCCGCTACCTCGCTGTGTAAGGCGTTGAGAAAATTCTTTTGGAAACGCACCGAATGGGACGGCCGTAGCAGCGGTGCAACGGCGCGTTGCCGGAGCTAATCAAGTAGGCCATGCATTACTTCACTCTTCCGCTCCCAGACGGTGGCACCAAGAGCACTGCGAGAGGAAAGTACGAGGTATAAAAGGCGCGTTCGCGAAACCTCCTGCATGTGTGACCGTGGCCCAGTGGTTAGAGCGCCCGTAACCCATCGTCGCGGACTGATAAGTGGTAGGTTCGACTCCAGTTTACGGAATTTTTTTCTTCTGGTTTTTGTCTTTGCCGCCTGACCGTGCGCATTTTGCTGGCGTATTTCGGGGACGGAAATACGGCATGAGTCTTTTTCGACCCCGGCATTAAGCACTTTGGTGTTAAAAAAATCGCGCCCACGGTAGCACAGTGCGTCCTGCAGTGACCAGGTACGGCCGCACGATAAAAAATGAAGGTGCGGCCTGTTGCGTACCCGGAAAGCAGCGGGATCCGCCTAGTTAAGCCTGTTGCCGCTTTGGCGCCACAACACAGGTCGCACGAAGGAGCTTCAGTGGCCTTTTGACGAAACCTCGTTGAAGGCAATAACACAAAACCACTGTCCTTATCTGCTTGTAGAAGACGAAGTTCATTGTTCTTGCAGAATTTCACCACGTTCCTGCAAAAGTAAACCTGAGCAAGGTAAAAACAAAAGCAGTTTTTTGTGTTTGTAAAGAGCAGCAACTTTCCGGGTTGTGTGTGTCTATTATTGGACAGTAAGCTTTCGTCATTGTCCGTATTCTTCAGCCATGTCGACCCATGTGGTCGACCTGACTTTTAGAAGTATTGTTACTGAGCAGAATACTTGGCAGCAGCAGCTAAGGCAGTTTTTGTTAAAAAAACTTAAACGCATGGTTATTGATGATTGCAATAGAGTGAACTTGGGCGTGTTGATTAAGCATGATGAACCACACAGCGCGAGTAAACAACGGGGACACAGGAAGGGAACACACACAGCGCTGTCTGTTCCCTTCCTGTGTCCCCGTTGTTTACTCGCGCTGTGTGGTTCATCATTATTGATGATCCCTGTATTGTTAAAAATTCCAAAGAAGTGACAATGTTTCCGGCTTCTCTTGCTTCCTGCAAGTCTGCCTTTTCGATAGATGTCGCGGATTAGAATAACAGAGAGCTGAGCTAATTGGTAAGTATTCATTCCAAAAAGACACGGCGTGCAAACACGGACACAAGAAAGAAGTCAGGACACCACAAACGCCGACTAACAAGGGCATCGCCATGTCTTGCCTTAAGTCAGCCCTCACCAAGCCGTGTGAGCACAAAATGAGTGATAGCTTTAACGCACAGGTTACGCGTCTTTTAGATGTAGGGAATCCTCGTGATGCACTGGCCACGGTCGCTGAACGTTTAAAGAAGTTCATTGTGTTAAGTCCGAGCATGGTTGCAGAAAGCGATAGGAAGAAACGTGTCGTAGGTATTCCGTACATTCATTGCATATCTCACAGGCTAAAGAAAGTAGGAAGTAGATACGGCGGTAATGTTGTTTTCACGGCTGCCAATAAGCTAGGTAAGATTTGTGCCGCTGTGCAGAGGAAGAATGAGCGAGTAAAAGAAAAGAAGCGGACCGATATTTGTTTCGTAAAGCACACAAACAAAGTCACTGATTGCCGTACAAGTGTGGTGTATAAGGTCCCTTTCAGCTGCGGCCGCTTCTACGTAGGGCAGACGGGCCGATGTATTAACCAGAGAATGTTGGAACATAAGAGGTCGCTAACAGGAGGCTCACCTTCTAATCTATCTTTATATTGTCGAGATTGTAAGTGCACGCCGAAATTCGATGAATGAGCAGTGTTGTACCGGCATAGAAATGAAGAAACGCGCCTGATGATTGAAGCATGGCATATCCAGAATAGTGGTAGCGCGTGCGTGAGCCAACCGTCGATTAACGTGCATATAGATGAAATCAAATGCCTTAGTAGTTATCTTTCGCGTAGGCTCCCACGCGTGTCGGATTGATAGGTTCGCCTGTTGCATGGGCATGCGCAGATAAGTTTTCGTGACTTGTTTGTTCTCCGCCGTTGTGCATCTCTTCAGTTGTCAGTCGGCGTTTGTGGTGTCCTGACTTCTTTCTTGTGTCCGTGTTTGCACGCCCTGTCTTTTTAGAATGGATGTAGAGGACTTGTTCGACTCTGTTTCACACGATGCCCTTTTACCTGCCGTGCGCTGTTGTATAGAAAAGAAGGGAGATGTCACGTTCCAGAATTCTCCCCGCATCTCGGTCGATAAGTTTAACATCTTACTAGAGTACTACCTATCCTCAGCTTATGTTGCTTCTGACAGCGAAATATTCACCCAGTGAAAGGGAATTTGTATGGGTTCTTAGAATAACAGAGAGCTGAGCTAGTTGGTACGTATTCATTCTAAAAAGAGACAGGGCGTGCAAACACGGACACAAGAAAGAGATCAGGACACCACAAACGCCGACTAACAACAGAAGAGACGCACAACGGCTGAAAAGAAAGAAGGCACGAAAACTTATCTGCGCATGCCCATGCAACCGGCGAACCTATCAATCCGGCACGCGTGGCGGTCTGCGTGGAAGATAACTGTTAAGGCATTTGATTTCATCTTTATGCAAGTTAATCGACGGTTGGCTCACGCATGCGCTACCACTATTCTCGATATGCCATGCTTCAATCATCAGGCGCGTTTCCTCATTTCTATGCCGGTACAACACTGCGCATTCATCGAATTTTGGCGTGCACTTACAATCTCGACAATGTAAAGATAGATTAGAAGGTGAGCCTCCTGTTAGCGATCTCTTATGTTCCAACAATCTCTGGTTAATGCATCGGCCCGTCTGTCCTACGTAGAAGCGGCCGCAGCTGTAAGGGACCTTATACACCACACTCGTACGGCAATCAGTGAATTTGTTGGTGTGTTTTACGAAACAATTATCGGTCCGCTTCTTGTCTTTTACTCGCTCATTCTTCCTCTGCACAGCGGCACAAATCTTACCTAGCTTATTGGCAGCCGTGAAAACAACATTACCGCCGTATCTACTTCCTACTTTCTTTAGCCTGTGAGATATGCAATGAATGTACGGAATACCTACGACACGTTTCTTCCTATCGCTTTCTGCAACCATGCTCGGACTTAACACAATAGACTTCTTTAAACGCTCAGCGACCGTGGCCACTGCATCACGAGGATACCCTACATCTAAAAGACGCGTAACCTGTGCGCTAAAGCTCTAACTCATTTTGTGCTCACACGACTTGGTGAGGGCTGACTTAAGGCAAGACATGGCAATGCCGTTTTTTACAACCTTCGAGTGGTTCGACGAAAAATTTAACAGCGGTTTGGAAGATCTAGGAGAATACTGCCAGCACACGTGGTTCTTCTGGAACGTTAAGGAAATGTCTAGAAATTGTATTCCATTATTCTGAGGCATCTCTTTAGTAAAGCTCAGCCCTCCTCCATTTAATTCAAATTTTTCGCTCACGGAAGTTACCACCTTTTCAAAGTCCTCATCACTACAAAAAATCAAGTAGTCGTCCACATAACGAAAAACCTTAATAACCGAATTACCTAAGGCGCCTTCCAAAAGATTGTCAATCTTGCTAAGGTATAAATCACTAAGAACCGGAGCAACCTTAGAACCAATACATATCCCTGATTTCTGCACATAAACGCCTTCCTTCCAACCTACCAGCGTCGACTTTAAATACATGGAAAGGATTTCTAGAAATGCCCCGGTAGAAACACCACATTTATCGGTGAAAACCGTCTGGTGGCCTTGTTCGTTAATACATTCATTAACACATTTTAACAAGTCCTTATGCGGCAAAGAATAATATAGGTCTTCAATATCCATACTAAAAGCTTTACAACAGCCGGGGTTCTCCTCTGAGAGGAACTGAACTAGCGCCTGAGAATTACGCATTACGTGGCGTACCGTCGATTAACTTGCATAAAGATGAAATCAAATGCCTTAACAGTTATCTTCCACGTAGACCGCCACGCGTGCCGGATTGATAGGTTCGCCGGTTGCATGGGCATGCGCAGATAAGTTTTCGTGCCTTCTTTCTTTTCAGCCGTTGTGCGTCTCTTCAGTTGTTAGTCGGCGTTTGTGGTGTCCTGATCTCTTTCTTGTGTCCGTGTTTGCACGCCCTGTCTCTTTTTAGATTGTATGGGTTCGTGTGTTGCCCCAGTACCTTGCAATATTTTTAGCTGCTATCGACCGCGTCTTCAATAACCTATTGGACAGCGAGAAAGTTCTGCGAGTTTAAAAGACAGTCTTTCTAGGGATACTTGAACGCAGAAATTTTGGCCTGTCTTTCTGCATGTCTGTCTTTCACACGATTCAGCCACCCGGCCAAAGTTTAAGCACTTGCTGAATGCCCAGCCATCTTCAACTGGTAGCTGCGTTCATACTTGTGACCATTGTCGATCAAAAGTCACAGTTTCGCCGCAAGGGCGAAGCAATGAATGCGATAGCAAGAAACTAATGCTATACGAAGTGAGGCCCGCCAATGGATACTCTCAGTTTGAACAGCGCTCCTGTTGCAAAGGCGGCCGAAGCAGCAAACGAAACTAGCGTGCTTCAAGTGTCGAGCTGTGACACTTGATAGTTCGCGCTCATCGTCTGTTTGTTCGTTTAGGGCCGTCCCTTGAGCCCGAGTGACTTTCGTACGCTCCGTAACATGAGCGCGGACGCCACGGTGAAACCTTGAAATAACCCTCTTCCCCTCACCACCGGAAAACCGCGCGAGCAGACAGCGGAAGGGCAAGGTTCTTCTTGCGCAAATATAAGAAGCGAGCGAGCTCGCCGACGACTTTTAAATGCGCCCGTCGTGCTCCTAGCACCATCTCGCTGGAAATGAAGAAACGCTTATAAGCGCCGGCCGTCTGTGAGTCCGTCCAGCGGTAAAGGGTGTGTATATAACGCTCGCCGTTAGCTACGCGGAGGATCTGCGTTTCGTGGCGTAGCGGTTAGCGCCACTCGCTGAGGAGCAAGAGGTCCCTGGTTCGATTCCGCGCTTCGGAAGCATTTTTTCTGAATTATTTTTCTTTGGGGCTTTTATATATATAAAAATACTTATACATATACGGTGCATGACGGCGACGGCGACGGCAAAATTCAGCCGAGACTGTCCATATAATTGCTATCGCAATAAAAACAAATATTACGCATATATGAGGCGCAACAGCAATACGCAAGTATTACGTGGTGTGTTCCTTTACTAGAAAATACATAGATACATTATTCTAAAGCAGAAGTAGAAGATATTTAATGACAAGAAGGAGGACCCTAACGTTTCTTAGGCTGCGCTGAAAATGCGACGATATGCAAGAAAAAGCCCTCTGCTGACGATATGGTGCTGCCACCTGGTAGTGGCCTTGGGAACAGCATCACGGGTGGCCGCGGATGAGACCAGGACTCATGTAGCACGGCCGGCAGAAAACTATCGTCTTTCGACATGAGCAGCGAAGCACGCAGACCCGCGACCAATTTTTTTAGATATGTAGACGACTTCCTCGTGATTTGAAACACTAATTCCTTCCAGACGAATATTAGTGCTGTTTAGGATATTTTAAACCTGTTCAGAGGACACGGAAAGGGCTTAACGTTCAACCATGAACTTACTGACAATGACCCCTTGCAATTTTTAGATATTAATATGCTTTGAAGTGGACAGCATACCTGCTGGAAGCACTTTCCGCGTGCTCAGAGAGTTTTTATCCTTTGATTCTGCTCATAGTAAGGTCGCAAAACGAGCTATTGCCTAACGATGCCTTGAATCGGTGCTGGCAAAGTCCTGCGTTCACTTGGCGGAAGATAGTTTTAATAGCCAGATTGAGTGCTTACAGGCGGCTGGGTTCCCCTGCTCGAAATTGACTGCTGTGTCCGAAACCCTCCTTCAGAAACTGAAGGACAAGAAGGAGACTGACTCTGCTCGTGCAGAAAAAAAAAGGCCGGAAGTGGTGCCGAAGTGCACAAAGTGTCATCACAATTTAAAAACCGGGGCAAATTGGTACAATCTACTATCGCGCTCAGCTACATCAAGGCCGCGCGTGGCCGAGCGCTGTGCGAAATTGTACAGTGGCGCCGATCATGGCATATTTTCGAGTTATCGGGACAGGGTTTGGCTGTCCCTGCAACCGCTCCACTTGCTTTCACCCTCGCCCTCGTTTTGCCGTGCGGTGATATCAGCTTCGAAAATGACAACTACGAGGGTGCAAGCAAGCAAGTGGGGGCGATGCGCGCTTGCACGAACAGCCAAACTCTCCCGATAACTCCAAAATATGCCATGTTCGGCGCCACTGTACAGCCTTGCTGAGCGCTCGGCCACGCGCTCCCGTGGTGTAGCTCATACTAAGCGCGACAGTACCTATAGTTTTTCAGCGCCGCATAAACTGGCTGGGCTATGGCCACGCATTTCGGGACCACTTAAAAAACCGACGTGTGGAAAAAAAATTACACCCTCTCCCGCTAAAGGGGACCATGGGGCGATGCGAAGCCGGAGAAGTTGCACGATCACGTTCCGTTGGTGTTCGTTGGGCATGCTAGCGACCTCGGCCTCGTCGCAAAGGCACCCAGAGAGGCAGAAACCCTCTCCTCAAAACCCGCTTCTGGAGCCGGCAAGCAGCAGCAACCGGGAGGAATGCTATACACAGCAGGACAGAAATTGGCCGCGTATCTGCGTGCTTGTCGCCGAAATTGCTTAGGTACAGAAGACTGAGGCGCAAAATACATTTCTTGAAAAAGGGAGAAGCAGAAGAGAAGACAGAGAAGCGCCAACTGCCAACTGTTTAATGACAGACTACAAAAGGTACAGTAAAAAAGGAAAGATTTCCGCGCATGCGTGAACAGCGAACATCAGACGTACAGCGACATGGTCAAGCCAACAAAGTATCTAGGAAGCGCATTTCTGTCGACTATAAAGATATCGAAGTGTGACTGACACAATCAGAACCTTTCTTCATGATATAGAATGCTTCGAGCAGCTCTCTAGCCGTTTGTTGTCTGCTTCTGTCAAGATCATATGAGCACGTTACGCAGGATAATTTTGGGAACCAGCTTCAAAGACTTTCCAAAGCCGGTTTCCCTCGGTCTGTCATTGGTTCCGTGGTTGAATCCCTGCTGCAGAAGGTGAAAGCCAGCGCTGCCGGTGCAATCAGGCACTTGGAATAAAGGGATCGGGTTAAGCCAGAGGTAGTTCCATATATACACCGTGTGAGCCATAACCTGAAGAAGGTGGCTACCCGTTACGGCATCCCGGTCGTTTTCTCAGCTCCCAACAAGCTGGCTCAATTGCGCCCGCGTATCGTATCACACGCGAGGAGCTGAGGGGCTGTCAGAAGCAGCAAAAAAAAAAACCGTTTTAGACGCTGCACTCTAAAAAAAAAAACATTGGCCGCGTATCTGCGTGCTTCGCTGCAAATGTCGTCTAAAGACGATAGAAGAGGCGCTGCGTGAGATATGGACGCCATCTGGCAATACGTCGGGAAACATGAGTGCTGTGTTGCGGGCTGGTAGTCCCGGCACAGCAGCAGGCGAAGACCGGCGGTGACCAACACGACCGGCGGGAACGCCAGCCAGCCCGAACACGCGGTTTGGCGCGAAGCGCTGAAGCAGAAGAAACGTCCGCACTCAAGTGTACTCTCCACACACTCTTTTACACGTCGCCTGGGTAAAACAGGAATGCTAGAGCGGCGCCCCATGGCATTCGTACAGTGCAATACAGAACCGAAACCGAAACGCAACAATGAGCTCATGCAGAGAGCACGGAGGAAGGAAAGTTTCAGCGCAGTCGCATTTTCGGCGCAGCTTAAGAAACTAGGGTCTTTAGAATTACGTATGTATGCATTTTCTATTAAAGGAACACACCACCTAATACTTACCTAGTGATGTTGCGCCTCAGATATGCGTAAGGTTTGCTTTTTGATCGACAATGTACACAAGTATGAACCTAGTCAGCCGTTCAAGATGGCAGGCCCTTGGGCAAGTGGTTCAACTTTGGCCGATTGGTTGAATCGAGTGACGGGCCGACAAACAGAAAAACAGAAAGACAGACCAAAATTGCTCCGTTTAAGTATCCCAAGAAAGACTGTCGTCTTTAAAAGGGAGCGAGAATGGAGCAACGGGCTCCGTTCCTCCTTCGGAGCAGCGACTTTCTCCTTTGCGGACGATTAAAGTCCCTTACGGACGATTTACTCGTCGCGCCCTCTTGCGGCAAGCGCCAAGGGAGAAACTTTTCTCCTCAACCACGTAACTTTCGCGCACGCGCATGCGCACGCCGAGTTACATCGTGATTCCGTGCTGCGGAGAGCGGGCGCCCTTTCGCGCTCACTCTGCTCACTCGGCAGCCTCAGACCAGGCTATCGAGTGCTACCGATCTCGGCCAGTGGCGTGCAATTACTTGTACCTAGGATTGATGCGAGCAACACACGAGTGACGTTCATTGTTTTCGTTCATGTGTTGAGTAACGTGTGTGGCGTTTTTTTTTTATATAGGCTCGCGCGATGCGCCGCGTACTTCCGTGTGTCTCGTGTTGTTTGTATACGTTTGCGCACGATATGCTTGTCATAAATACAGCATGAGCCGCTTCATAAAGCAGTCTTGTTTCAATGAACACCTTAGACTGTACACCAACAATTCAATTTCTTTCGGCGTTAACATACTTGGTAAGAGCACGCGTTTTTAGTTTTACACAGCACTTATAGCACTTATCAATAAAACAAGCAATATAAAGAAGCATGAGAGTTAATTTTTACAACATTTTAACAAACGTGATGCCGCTGGACAGTACATGCGTGAAAGTACGATAACATATAACTGCTTAAGTTTTACGTGCAGAAACCACCGTATGATTATGAGGCACGCCGTAGTGTGGCACTACGGATTAATTTCGATCAACTGGGGTTCTTTAACGTGCACCCGAACACAAGCACATGGGTGTTTGCCTTTCGCCCCCATTGAAATGTGGCCGCCGTGCCCGCATTTTAACGTTAACCTGCATCATAATTGCACATATCTGAAAAATAAGTCAATGACTTCTGTCAATTAAGCCAACATTCTCAATCACATGCGTTTTGGAATACGCATGCCATCACTGAGAATTAGCACGGACTTATGCACGCGTGCAGTATGCATCTCTCGCTCTCAGGATTTTGCTTTGGCGTGCGAAACTCAACACAAGATGCGCTTCTAGTGACAGCTGCGCACAGTAGGTAATCACTAACACTCTCACTCATCTTTGTGAAAAGAGTATTCCAAATCTAACGCAAGACTAACCACCGCCACAACGACAACTACACAGTTGTCGCACAATGACCGCAATTTGACACGCCAGGCGAATACCGTGACGTAACAGTAGCAGAGCAGCATGTAGGTACAGCGTACAGAAATATTACAGGACACGTAGTGTGGGTAGCGTTCTTTTCCATATTTCGCGCGGTGTAGCGCCAGTTTCTGCCCCGCCACGGTGGTCTAGTGGTTATGGCGCTCGACTGCTGACCCGAAGGTCGCGGTATCGAATCCAGGCCGCGGCGGCTGCATTTTCGATGGA
This sequence comes from Rhipicephalus sanguineus, assembly GCF_013339695.2. Lineage (NCBI taxonomy): Eukaryota > Metazoa > Arthropoda > Arachnida > Ixodida > Ixodidae > Rhipicephalus > Rhipicephalus sanguineus. Next base: position 36,652 of record NW_023614507.1, read on the forward strand.
GGCGAAAATGTTTGAGGCCCGTGTACTTAGATTTAGGTGCACGTTAAAGAACCCCAGGTGGTCGAAATTTCCGGAGCCCTCCACTACGGCGTCTCTCATATTCATATCGTGGTTTTGGGAAGTTAAACCCCAGATATTATGATTATTAGCGCCAGTTTCTCTACTCAAGTAATCGAGCTGCCGCGACGCCAAGAGCCACTGACATCGCTCTCGACAGACCACCGTCCGGTGCGAGGCCATCTTGTCTTGTTTCTTCGCATGACTCGCGTTGTAACGTACGTATACACAAATGAAACGGCCGTACCGCATCAGAAGCATTGTCATTGAAGGGCTAGCAGTTGAACGAATCCATGGCTCGTCGTCATACTTGTGGTCAACGCTTAAATAGAATGTGAACAGATGTCAACGCCAAACCACTCAACGAAGTCGACGCGACGAAGCCGACAGAATCTGAACTGCATGTTGCCAATGTTGGGCCCTCCCACAGTAACTATTGAAAATAAAGAAATCAGAGAGAGAGAAATTTCATCTGCGGCCGCTGTCGGAAGATGGCGCTACTTCAAAATGTCCTCGGTATGGTATGAACGGTTCTCAGTATGGTCATTTTCGCACTAACATAATCAACTCTGTAATTATATTGTTCATCATTATGCGGCTTTAGATTAACTGGTGCGCTTGGTTAAGCCATAGCTACTGTTTAATAATGTCGGCGCATATTGTGACGCAGCCATGAAATCGTCAAGAGTTGAAGAAAAGAAAAATCACAGCATATCCACGGGGTGAATGATGATGAGTGGGGCGAAGCTACGGAGGGAATCATCTGTAAACCGTGAAACTCTTCCGTGAAATGCGCCCAGTACATAATATAAAGAGTGTGAAACATCGTGTATATATTAAACATCAAACTTTTATTGTACTGTTCGTTTACGTGGTCCCTTCATTATCACTTGTGATCGGTGAAATGCAAGGAAGAAGTCCGCTCCCGAGCGAAAGAGCGACCGCATTCCCCGCTCGCCCTGTGCGAATTAAAGGCAAGGCTAGAGGGAAGACAGGACGCGCGTTCCACGACGCGAGGTCGGTAGCATGCCCAACGAAAGCCAACGGAACGCGATCGTGCAAGTGCTCCGGCTTCGCATCGCCTCATGGTTCCATTTAGCGTCCCAAAACCAAATATATTGCTCAAGGTGTGCCTTGCGTTTTTCGTAGAAATAATTTCTTTATCATGTACATTAAGACGAAAAGTTGAAAGCTCACTAGAGTGTATCGCCCGCAAAGTATGTCTTTTAGTGTGATTTAACTCTCGTACGGCAGGGTCCTCGCGCCGTTGCCGGTCCACCTCGCCCGTTGACGATCGGGCGAGGTGGCTACATACAACAACTACTACTACACTTTAAGAAAAACATCTGGCGTTCTTTCGTTCTGCTTTTACAAAACATCTGGCGTCTTTCGTTGGTTTATTTCATCAATCAACGGCGTTTTGAACAAAATTTTTATTGTTCAATCACGCACAGGAGAAATCTCACCAGGCACTACCTTGGAGGTAAACAATGGCTGCTAATGGGAATGAGAGACAGAAGAAGTCGGCTTTTAGCTAACACTTACACTTCTAATTCTACTAACGTTTCCTACTGGAACATGCCAATGGCTGCTAATGGGGAATGAGAGACAGAAGAATTCGGCTTTTAGTTAACGCGCACGCTGCGAATTTTTTTTATTGTTCAACAACGCACAGGAGAAATCTCCCACCGGCACCACCTTGGAGGTCAAAGCGTAAGACTGGTTACGCACTACTACGATGACGACGACTACGAGGGACGAACGGGTGCCGCCTTAAGGAGCTTCGCCCCTAAAATGACGCATCGCTTGTGCCATCATGGTCCACTGTAATTCAGTGACTCATAGAGGGTATGTGTAAACGTCTGTACGTATGCGTCTGTAGTGAATTGTTCATGTTATAGGTTTTATACATGCGAATGAATTGGATATGTATTGAAATCATTGTGTGTACTATGTGTCTACCTAGTGAACGTGTGCGTATTAATAAAAGCTGTATCAACTATGCGGTGTCCTTGAGTAATCCATGAATGGGCCTACCTCCCCGAAATGCCGTGTGCAGTATCAACGTACGCCGCCTCAGTCACAAACAACTTTTTTTAGTATTGTTTATTCGCTCTAGATGGCGCCAACTACCACCTACTTTTAGAGTCACTGGAAAATTTCAGAGTACCGCAAAGGTAGACTGCACGCGGGCAACATTGGGCGGTGGCGGCCATTTCCCTTCCGGACTGTCCGGCGCGTTGGTAGCGTGTGTTGAGAAGTGACCGATCTTTTCGCCTCGATGCTGTGTTACGCTCGGCGTAACTGCAATATGTGTGTGTGTGTGTTTCTTCAAAAGGACATCAGAAGTGATTTCGAGTCATCGACAATCATGAACCGACTGCGCGGTAAGCGGTGTAGATAAAGAAACGTGCGGCGAATGTTGCCATGTGCTCGCGAACTCTCTTCGTGGCTTCATCGGTCTCTTTTCGTTTCACGGCCGGGTGTGTTCGCAAGGTCCGGAGCTGCATTGTTGCATTAGCGTAATGACTGTGCGAGATGCCATTTACTTCGACACTTGGTGGATGTTGACTGTTTGCACTAGCTTTGCAGTCGGTGTTCAGGTTCACTTCATTGCGTATTCGAGAACGTTATCGAACATCGAGAACATTCAGCATTGCGTCCTTCGACTGATCGCTGACGCATACCTTACCTGCGCACCATGCTTGGTGTTGAGCTGGGTGTTATATGTAATAGAAGTGGTGTGTGTACGGTAAGTGGAAGTTGTGCGTGAAGTATTCGTCTCGGTTCGGAACGCCAACAGCCGAACGCACGGGCGAATCGGCGTGCGGTAAGTAAGGGGCACCTTATTTTGCGAATACGTTGTCATTTTCTAACAGATACGTAGAAAATAGGAAATCAAAAATGATTGACGGCACTACTCAGTTGTTTCATTTCCTATTATTGCGATAGCAATTATAAACCGTGAATCTTCCGTGAATTCTGCCCAGTACATCATCACCGACGTGAGATCGGGCGCGTTTATACTAAAGGTTCGATGAGATTGACGACTTGCAGCTCACTTTAATTTTACATGTACGCTGTGAATTTTCATTGTTTAGAAAACCATTGCTTTAGAAAACATCTGGCGTCTTTCGTTAAGCAGCTGGCGTCTTTTCGTTTTGCTTTAGAAACATCTGGCGTTCTTTCGTTTTGCTTTTACAAAACATCTGGCGTCTTTCGTTGGTTTATTTCATCAATCAACGGCGTTTTGAACAAAATTTTTATTGTTTAATCACGCACAGGAGAAATCTCACCATGCACTACCTTGGAGGTAAACAATGGCTGCTAATGGGAATGAGAGACAGAAGAAGTCGGCTTTGAGCTAACACTTACACTTCTACTGACGTTTCCTACTGGAACATGCCAATGGCTGCTAATGGGGAATGAGAGACAGAAGAATTCGGCTTTTAGTTAACGCGCACGCTGCGAATTTTTTATTGTTCAACAACGCACAGGAAAAATCTCCCACCGGCACCACCTTGGAGGTCAAAGCGTAAGACTGGTTACGCACTACGACTACTACGACTACGAGGGACGAACGGGTGCCGCCTTAAGGAGCTTCGCCCCTAAAATGCTTCCGAAGCGCGACATCGAACCAGGGACCTCTTGCTCCGCAGCGAGTGGCGCTATCCACTACGCCACGAAACGCAGATCCTCCACGTAGCTAAAGGGGTATTCAGACGGAGGAGAAATGCTCGGGGGGTAAAGGCGGAGCCTAGTGACGTCAACTCGCGAGGAGAAGTCGCCACAAATGCCCCCCACTCACACGGACGGGGCGAACGGAGGGGGAGACCAGTGTTACCAGACTACTCCTGTGGCTTGTACCGCCCGTTTCACCAGCTGCCGACGACGATGACCCCAGCTACAGATGACCCCAACTGCAGACTGGACACCCACTGCCGCTCTCTGCAGGAGCAAGTGCAACAATGTGGCCAAACAAGAGCCAGAAATTCCGCCACATCCCCCACCGCCGGGGGATTGTTTGTCCTTTCGGGGAAAACGTCCCCGTCTCCTCCGAGGAGGCGCGGGGGGGTCACGCCCACTCGCTAATCCGTGACGTCGTGGTCACGTGATCCGCAACCCCCCCGTCTCCCCAGAGCATTCCTCCCCCGTCTGAATACCCCTTAACGGCGAGCGTTATATACACACCATTTACCGCTGGACGGACTCAGAGACGCTAGGCGCTTATAAGCGTTTCTTCATTACCAGCGAGATGGCGTTGGGAGCGCGACGGGTGGATTTAAAAGTCGTCGGCGAGCGCGCTCGCTCGTTGTTATGTTTTCGCAGGGAGAACCTTGCCTTTCCGCTGTCTGGTCGCACGGTTTTCTCGTGCTGAGGGGAAGAGGGATGTTTCACGCTTTCACCGTGATGTCCGCGCTCATGTTACGGAGCGTACGAAAGTCACTCGAGCTCAAGGGACGCCGCTAAACGAACAAACAGAAGATGAGCGCGAACTATCAAGTGTCACAGCTCGACACTTGAAGCACTCTAGTTTCCTTCGCTGCTTTGGCCGCCTTTGCAACAGGAGCGCTGTTCAAACTGAGAGTATCCATTGGCGAGCCTCACTTCGTATAGCATTAGTTTCTTGCTATCGCATTCATTGCTTCGCCCTTGCGGCGAAGCTGTGACTTTTTTTTACTGTACCTTTCGTAGTCTGTCATTAAACATTTGGTAGTTGGCGCTTCTCTGTCTTCTCTTCTGCTTCTCCCTTTTTCAAGAAATGTATTTCGCGCCTCACTCTTCTGTACCTAAGCAATATACGCACCAACTAGCCCAGAAACAAGTCCTTTTGTCGCCGAAATGTCGCCGAAAGACGATAGATTAGCGCTGCGTGAGATACAGGCGTCATCTGGCAATACGTCGGGAAACATGAGTTTGTGCACATGGCCTCTGAGATGGCGGACGCGCGGCGAGTTTCGCACCCGCCATCTCGGAGGCTATGTTGTGCAGAGGGCACAGAGGAGGTTCTTTCCTTTCTCCGTGGTAGAGGGCGTGCGTCTGTGTGCATTGCGTCGCATTTTTAGCGCAGTCGCATTGTCAGCGCAGCTTCAGAAACAAGGTCTTTAGAATTACGTATCTATGCATTTTCTATTAAAGGAACACACCACCTAATACTTACCTAGTGATGTTGCGCCTGAGATATGTGTAACGTTTGCTTTTTGAGCGACAATGTACACAAGTATGAACCTAGTCAGCAGTAGAAGATGGCTGGCCCTTCGGCAAGTGGTTCAACTTTGGCCGGGTGGCTGAATCGGGTAACAGACAAACCAAAATTTCTGCGTTTATCGCCTTTAAAACCCGTTCGCACCCCCACAGCAGGAGAGTGAAACAAGCAGACGCCCCCCCCCCCCCCCCCCCCCCCCCCTGGAAGCACACCTCGCCGCCCTCCCTATTCCCCGCCCACTCTCCTGCGGGCAGCAGCCCAGAGGAAACCCGCTTGGCCGGTTCACCTCCTGCGCATGCGTAGTGTGAGTGCGGACTAGCCCACTGCAGGACATACCCCCGAGCAAGAGATGCTTCGCATCTAAATGCACGTTCGGCCCTACGTTACATGCGCCGTAGGCGTCGTGCACGAAATACCACTCACTTGTGGCAAGGTTTACATCGGACAGACTGGCCGTTGCGTCAACGATCGAGCACGGGAACACGAGCGATCTGTTCAAGATAATTTGACTTTTCATTTACCTATGCATTGTACGACCTGTGCCTGTGAGCCAGTGCTGACTAGCATTCGAATTCTGGGCAGAAGTGGGAATGCGCTGGCGGGAAAACTAATATAGGCATATCATATTAAAGGGACACTAAAGAGCGACACGAAGTTGATACGGGGCGGAAGATGGGCATTAGAGAATGCGTGCAAGTTTTTGTTCGGTGCAAAAAGATTACTTCTTAGTGGAGAAATTCGTAACCAAAGACCAAACATCTCTTCCTCTATTTCTCTCGCCTCAAATCTGGCGCGGGAGCCGTGTCGTCACTGATTTCATTGCTCTCAGCGAATCAGAGGGCGCCATCATAGCGGTGCTGCACACGGCCTGAAATCCTCCATGTATTGCGGCCTAAACCTTACTGTGTATGCTGGTGGACTATGGGACGTCATTTCTAACTTGCTTTCTTAATTTATTTGATTGCATGCATTCACACTTTCGTGTTCTGTTTGCAGCATTGGGACGATGCTTTTTCAGAGGGGAGTACTAACATGTCTACTTGTTTTTCGTGACTGGGTTACACTAACTGAAACTCTTGCACATGTTTTCACTTGTCGCAAGCCACACCTTCATGTATCGGAACATTCTTGAACGTTTTCCGTCATTTTAACCCTTTCCCTACCAAAGACGAGCTGAGCTCTTCGACATGGTTTGTGCTGCTCCCACCAAAACGAGCTGGGCTCATATACACTGAAAGAAGCGTTTGAGGCGCTGCAATTAACCTACTCTGATAAATTTTGCTGAGTTCTCTGTGGCTTGAAGAAAAAGTGCAGTAAAAAATTCGGCAGATCCCACGTACCATGGGAATCGATGTTATGCGAAGCACGCGCGGGATGGCGACTGTGGCGTAATTTTTCACAATGAGCGAAAAGTTACGGAATGACGCTAGAGAAACATGGAAGTGGTACACGCACACCCCTCTCTTGAAGAGTCGCATATATATTATATAGCCAGCTGTTTACAGTTGCGTAACGATGGCAACAGCAACATGGGCGTTACCAACACCAGACTCCATGAACTGATACGTAGTGCTTGTATTCTTCAATATTGGATAGCGCGAATCCGAACAGGACAGAGAAGGAACACAGACGCACAGGACAGGCGTTACTCGCAACTAAGCTTCATTCAGGAAAGTTTCCCTAGATATATATGCAGTCGAGTGGCACGCGCAGGCGCACTGCACGTACTTTACAGTCAGACTTTCTTCCAGTGGGGTTCACGAGAGTAATAATAATAATATCTGGGGTTTAACGTCCCAAAACCACGCTATGATTATGAGAGACGCCGTAGTGGAGGGCTCCGGAAATTTCGACCTCCTGGGGTTCTTTAACGTGCACCTAAATCTAAGTACACGGGCCTCAAACATTTTCGCCTCCATCGAAAATGCAGCCGCCGCGGCCGGGATTCGATCCCGCGACCTTCGGGTCAGCAGTCGAGCGCCATAACCACTAGACCACCGTGGCGGGGTGGGTTCACGAGAGTGCAACATTGACTATGGTGGTGCAGCGTGAAGTAGGACAAGGCACGCAACGACAATGAAGACTTCTGCTGTTTCGCGCTAGACCACTTGAACAGAAACCATCTAACCCACACGGCTACTCTTCTAAGTACAGTAACAGCTCGTTAATTCGGTTTTCACGGGAGTGGAAAAAATGTCCGAATTAACCTAACGCTGAATTATCGAAAGTATCAAGAGAACAATAATCATATTGCCACGCCCACTTCTTGTCTTGTTTTGATGTATTCGGGTTTGACCGGCAGGGACGGTTATCAACGCTCGACGCTGTCCGCGAAGCATTGTTCGAGAAGCTTCACGTCTATAGTAGATCGTTCTGTTAAGATTGCGCCCCGCACGCGAATGTTCCAGCTTTGTCTAGAGATAACGCCGCCACCAGCGATATTGCTGGAAAGTTCGATACTGCCTGTATAAAAGCCGACGCGATTGACCGCTTGTCAGTTGATCGACGGACGACGCCCTGTTCGCCGCTATCATTGTACAGCGTGTATTGCTGTAGCTCTAGTTCTCATTTTCCCGGCCACAAGTTCGGCCAAATAAACAGTTTCATTCTGCAAACGCCGACTGCTTTCTTCGTCGACGTCACGACCACGTGACATCTGGTGGAGGTGCGAGGCGACCTCTACGGCAGGCCCTTCAATGTTGTGAGCGACCACCACGCATTGTGTTGGCTAGCTAACTTGAAGGACCCTTCAGGTCGCCTCGCACGGTGGAGCCTACGACTTCAAGAATTCGACATTACCGTCGTTTACAAGTCCGGAAGGAAACACTCCGACGCCGACTGCCTGTCTCGCGCCCCCGTCGACCCACCACCGCAGGACGACAAGGAGGACGACTCCTTCTTGGGAATCATAAGTGCCGACGACTTCGCCGAACGACAGCGAACGGATCCAGAACTCAGGGGCCTTGTGGAATACCTCGAGGGCAGGACCACCGTTGTTCCGAAGGTATTCACGCGGGGACTGGCGTCATTTTTCTTGCGCAACGGTGTTCTCCTAAAGAAGAACTTCTCACCGCTTCGAGCCGATTGCCTTCTCGTGGTACCCTCGACACTGCGGCCAGAGGTCCTCCAGGCTCTGCACGACGACCCGACGGCTGGACACCTGGGTGTTTCTCGCACGCTAGCAAGAATACAGGAGAAGTACTACTGGCCGCGCCTTTCCGCCGACGTCACTCGTTACGTGAAGACCTGCCGGGACTGTCAGCGACGCAAGACACCGCCCACTAGGCCAGCCGGACTTCTGCAGCCTATCGAGCCACCTCGACGGCCGTTCCAGCAAATCGGGATGGACTTACTGGGGCCGTTCCCGACGTCCAATACCGGAAACAAATGGATCGTCGTAGCTACAGACTACCTCACACGCTACGCCGAGACGAGGGCCCTGCCTAGAGGCAGTGCCGCCGAGGTAGCGAAGTTCTTCGTTGAGAACATCGTCCTGCGTCATGGCGCCCCAGAAGCTCTCATCACCGACAGAGGTACGGCGTTTACTGCTGACCTAACTCAGGCAATACTGAGATACAGCCAAACAAGCCACCGCCGGACCACAGCGTACCACCCACAGACAAATGGCCTGACCGAGCGGCTAAACAAGACCATCGCCGACATGTTGGCCATGTATGTCGACGTCGAACACAAGACATGGGATGCCATCCTTCCGTATGTGACATTCGCATACAACACGGCCGTCCAAGAAACGACGCAGATGACGCCGTACAAGTTGGTCTACGGAAGGAGCCCGGCGACGACGCTCGACGCCATGCTACCCAACGTCACCGACGAAGAAAACCTCGATGCCGCTGCTTACTTACAACGTGCCGAAGAAGCTCGACAGCTCGCCCGCCTGCGCATCAAGACCCAGCAGCACACCGACAGCCGTCGCTACAATCTTCGACGACGCTTCGCGGAATACCAGCCCGGCGACCGTGTTTGGGTCTGGACGCCGATACGCCGACGTGGGCTTAGCGAAAAACTCCTTCGGCGATACTTCGGGCCATACAAGGTTCTTCGACGCCTCGGCGCTCTTGACTACGAGGTGATCCCGGACGGCATTACGAACTCCCAGCGACGCCGCGCACGACCTGAAGTCGTCCATGTCGTGCGCCTTAAGCCGTTTTTTGCGCGTTAGAGAACCTGGGGACTCTATTTTTCTTCCTTTGTTATTGTAATTTATTTTTGTATGCACTTGTTTTTTTTCTCTCTTCTATGTTCTTTCACAAGCATCGGGACGATGCTTTTTCAGAGGGGGGCAATGCCACGCCCACTTCTTGTCTTGTTTTGATGTATTCGGGTTTGACCGGCAGGGACGGTTATCAACGCTCGACGCTGTCCGCGAAGCATTGTTCGAGAAGCTTCACGTCTATAGTAGATCGTTCTGTTAAGATTGCGCCCCGCACGCGAATGTTCCAGCTTTGTCTAGAGATAACGCCGCCACCAGCGATATTGCTGGAAAGTTCGATACTGCCTGTATAAAAGCCGACGCGATTGACCGCTTGTCAGTTGATCGACGGACGACGCCCTGTTCGCCGCTATCATTGTACAGCGTGTATTGCTGTAGCTCTAGTTCTCATTTTCCCGGCCACAAGTTCGGCCAAATAAACAGTTTCATTCTGCAAACGCCGACTGCTTTCTTCGTCGACGTCACGACCACGTGACAATATGTGTGTTGCATCAATACAGTTTCATGTTCTTTGTGAATACGCAAATCCCGTACTTATTCTGCGCCAACGTAGGAGCGGCCCGCAAGGGGTCGGGGTAAAACCCGGCACTCCTCCGTCGGTGTACAATAAAGTTATCTATCTATCTGCGTAGGAAGAGTGTAAAAGCCGCAATTTTGCTCTTTCTGCGACTTCATTCTCAATGCGAACACGGCGCCACACTTCCGCGTTGAATTCGCCCGAAACGTGCTCTGCACCCCTCCCTGACTACATACCGAAAACACCCCACCTCCTCGCGCTCACGCGAGCAGAGGAGAGTTGGCGCAGGCGCAGTGGGGAGCGGACGCGTGAGGGAAGCACGGACACACGGTGGAGGGCGTTTGTTATACGTGAAGATAAAAGTACAGTTCGTTGTTCAAAATAAATCAGTTGTGAGTTTGCGCCTGTGTTGTCTGCCTCTTTTTTCCTTGTGTCCGTGTACGTTTTTGCGCAAAAGAAGTCATGAACGGACACAGCCCTGAACAAAAGCTGCTTCGCATCTAAAAAATCACCCGCGATTACAATACTGCCTAATGCGAATTCTGAGCGCAGCTTCGTTCTGAGGCAAAGCCAAGTGTGTAACATTCGTTAAATAGAAACTAACTAATTAACTAACTATTAAAAACTAACTAATTAAAAACTAACTAATTAAACAGAAACGTAACATTCGTTAAATAGAAACTGCCATCGCTCGAGTGCTACGCACATCACTTTGTGTATTGCAGGCGTCGCGAACCAAGCGAAACGCCGACAGCGCTGGAGTGCTACGCAGACCACTCTGTACGTTGTAGGCGTCGCGAACCAAGCCAACCACCGACAGCACCGTTACGACAAGCGAAGCCAGCCGCTGTGCGCGTGCCAGCCCTGCACGCGCACGAGCTCCGACCGAGGGGGCAGCGCGCGTGACGAAGGAAGGAAGTGTGGTTAGAGGTCAGTGGCTCGTGATATCGACAGACTGCGCGTTCGCCCTCTTTCGTTTTCGTTCACTCTTCCTGGTCGAACTGCGCAGTGGGACGAGACACGGAGAGAAAGACAAGACAAACGAGCGCAACTTGCGTAGACTTGCCTTTCTCTTCGTGTCTCGTCCCGCTGCGCACTTCCATCAGAATGAAGTCGTGCCAACTCGCCCAACTCTACACGTTGTTCGTTCACTCTATCGGCTACGCCGAGGAAGGTACACTCCCGTATTGCTATAATGTGACATGATTATACTGCTTATACAATGTGCTGTAACGTGTCACGCAACACGGTGTTAATGATCTGCTGACACCAGTCATGGGCACGTTACCAGTAAAAAGTTAGTGTTACAGTTACAGTTACCTAAGCCAAAAAAAAAAGCAACTCTTACAATCACAGTTACCAAGTTTCCAAAAGTAGCTTGTGACAGTTACAGTTACCGTGAAAAAATAACGCCGTCACTTTTCCGTTACTGTATAGAATACTTGATTACATACAAACATTTATTTATTATTAACGTACGAAGTAGAAGGGCGAGTGCGTAACGAGTGAAGACGACGTCCAATTGAGTCTGTTCAGGCGAACGCCTGTAATGTCTCATGCTCATATCCGCCAGTCCGTCCCTCCATCCGTACACAGTCATGATACAGACCCGCAATTGTGTCGCTGATTTCATTTCGGAAACATGAACGTCCTGGTAAATTTGGTTCGGTATTCTAACATCGCTGCCCGGCCAAACATAATATTAACAGTAGCGACGAACCTTTCATTACACTCTGAAAAAACTTAGCGAAAAGCTTGTAACCACTAGCAAATAATAACAGCAGCTGTTACTAACTTTCTTGGACCATTTAGTTTTCGCTGCCTCTTTACTACCTACGTTAGCAGACATAACTTGCAATGGTTACTACCATAGAGTTTCCTAAAATGACCTAGAGGGAACTCTGGCGCTGCGATCGTTCAGCCACCATGGGAATGATGGGTAGTACACGGATTTGCCTAGTCTTCGTGCTTGTGGGCTTCGAACGCACTTGTGGCTTTGTTTATTGTTATGTTTTGGCTTTCTTTCGGATAAAAGAATGGATCGTTGTGAACTTCGTGACCAGATTTGAATCGGTGAGCCTAAAGAAGTTAAAGTGGTGAAGTGGAACTGCTGATTTTTGCTCAACTTCGTTTTGCGACAAAGCGGATGCAGGCCACGCGGAGCCAAACGGAGCCGAAAGAACGAAGTTTAGACAAATCCGTGTACTACCCATGATTCCCATACTGGCTGAAGCGCGATGCATTGCAGCTCCCATAGACACTAGCGCCAGAGTTCCCTCTAGTAAGTATTGTAGGAAACTCTATGGTTACTACCTCTTGCGTACCGTTACTAACTTTTTGCCATGCACCTGTTAAACGAACTTCTTGAACGACCTTTAGACGTTATTATTACGATCTTTTTTTTATCCTGTCTACTGAGTTCACTGAGGCAATATCAGTAAGCTTAGTACCCGTCTTGGGTATTGTTATGTCTTAATATGTTTGATTAAAAGTCCTACTACGCTACGTGAGCACGCGCACGTAATAAAATTGTACGCTATATAAATACAGGCGCGCATCGTAAACTATTCATTCTAAAGTCTAGCTGCTCACCGGCCTCAGCTGCGGTCCCCAGAGGTACGAGTATACATACTCTCAAAACCGGTAATGAATTATACGTGTCGCGTAGACTTGTTGTGTACGTGTGCTGTTCTCATTCTTGACATCGTGTGCGTAAATACCCAATGATTAATCACTATGTTGATGCTCGAAAATTTGACCGTATAAAAACGGGAGAGGCTAAATAATAATTTTTTATTTCTGCCTCAAGAAATACATGGACAGGGGAGCTGCAGAAAAAGCTGTAATAGACAGCTTGACAGAGCCACAGCCCCTAAATACGAGGCAACAGCGAAGGCAGTTGAAAAGGCAGTTGAAAGCAAAAACCGTCGCATACACAAAGCTTCATGTTACAAAAAAAAAAAAAAAACAAACAGGAAAAACAAAAACAACAAAAACACTGCATATCAAAGCAGACAAGAAAATGAGCAGACAGAGTGTTATCTACGCTTTCTACACACAGCATCAATTGCTTCCTCAAAGCAATAATAATATTAATTGTAATAACAATAATAACACATTCCGAAGATCATCATGTATCAAATAAGAGCACAAATAAAAATACAGATACAGAGGAAGGAGAGATACCGTATTTGAATTTTACGAAACATAGAATATATGTGGGGGTACATCCTTATACATAGAACGAAGTTTTTTATGGGTACAGGCAAACAGGTCAATGTTTGCAGATGTGTACGCGTTTAGAAGGGAGGGAAGTGTATGTTGGAGGCGCTCTGTCCCGGTATTTATACGTGCTGTTGGCACTAACCAGCTCTCGGGTTGCCTAAAAGGGTAACTCGTTTTCTTTTCTTCCAAATTGGCGAGATGTCGGATGTAATTTATATTACGTTTTGTTTCTACTTTAAAACGAATGCTTAGCCTGTATTGGTATAAATGGAAGATTTTGATTATGCCAGTCTCAAGAAATAGCTCTCTACTGGGTGTCCCATAGTTCGCATTAAAGATATGACGAAGAAACTTCTTTTGCAAAATGTATATTTTCTGGAGACAGGACGATGATGCAGTGCCCCACACTAGCTGACAGTAATTAATGTAAGAATAAAATAAAGAGTTATAAAGGAGCAGTTTAATAGACTTAGGAAGAATGTATCTGATGGAACCGATTGCGCCAGTTATTCTGGCTAATTGTTTAATAACATGGTTCACATGGGCTGCCCATGACATATTTGATGAAAATATAACACCGAGACACTTGAACTGATCAACTATTTCTATTTCTTTGGAGTTATATATAATGCTATCATGCGAAGGAACCACTTTATTTCTCGGCCTGAAGATTACCACTTTTGTCTTTTTTTCATTGACACGCATATGATTATATTTTGACCATTTTTCTAGCGTGGTCATCGTTGTATTGCATGATTGTATTAGCTCATGAATGTTACTTCCTGAGAAAAAAATGCTCGTATCATCTGCATATATTATAAATCTTGCGCTTGGGTTGATGTTTACGATATCGTTTAGGTAAATATTGAAAAGTAGTGGCCCTAATATGCTTCCTTGTGGGACACCAGAAAAAATTGGTTTTACTTCTGAGTGCATGTTATGTATATTGACCATTTGTTTCCTATTAGATAAATACGATTTTATTAATTCTGCAGCTTGCCCTCGAATTCCGTAGTACCATAGCTTCTTTAGAATTAATTCATGATTTACAAGGTCAAACGCCTTGGAGAAGTCAATGAATATTCCTATTACAAAAGCTCTGTTCTCAAATTGAGAGAGTATATATTCTTTTTGTTCTAAAAGCGCTAGTTCAGTCAATTTGTTTTTCCGGAATCCATATTGACACGGCGTGAGCAAGTTGTATTTGTCTATAAATTTGGTGAATTTACAGTGGATAATTTTTTCTAGCGCTTTGGATAAGACAGGGAGTACGGACACAGGTCTATAATTGCCCATATCATTTTTATCACCTTTTTTAAATAGAACAGTTACTTTTGCAATCTGCATCCTTTCTGGAAATACTGATGTAGCTAAACAAAGGTTAAAAATATATGTGATGGTTGGCGCTATAATATCTGCAACATATTTTACAGGTTTTATCTGAATGTCATCAACATCTCGACATCTGCTATTTTTTAGGCTCAGCAAAGTGGATAGAACTTCATCTGTTGCTACAGGATTTAAAAATATTGTGTTGTTATTGTTAAAGTTTATGTTGTCATATGTTTCCGGCAAAGATCCGTCCATTTTAGGTGCTGTAAAAAAGTCATTAAATGCGTTTGCCAGATCAGTCCCCGTTAGTTCTGTGCCATCAATATTTAAAGCACGCACGTGGCTTTGTGACTGTTTACGTTGCAACAATGTGTTCAAACGAGTCCAAACTACATCATGACGGCCATTCTTAGCATCTAAATATGTGGAGTAATATTCCGTTCGTGCTAATCGCAGTTTCTTATTTAATCTATTCCGAAACTCTTTAAATAAACACAAGTCGTCAGCCGCGCGTGTAATTAGAAACTTCCTGTATAACTTATTTTTATAATTGATTTCCTTACGAAGCTCAGGTGTAATCCATGGTTTGCGAGTTTTTCGAGATGGCTTACATGTTATAAAGGGAAAATGGGAGTGATATACCTGTTTAAAAATATCGACAAACTTATTATAGGCTTCATTGGCATTTGTAAGCAAGAGAATGTGGTTGAAGTCAACTCTTTTAAGAGCGTTCCGAAAAGCACCAAGGGCGCAATCTGTTATCCGCTGGTACCTAATAACTTCTGGCTGTTTTAGTTTTTGCGCCGGAGCATCCATGCAGAAGAACACTGGTAGATGGTCACTAATGGGGCATGATAATGCCCCCGTCCTGATTTTAGGATGAGAGAAATTAGTAATGAATAAGTCCAAGGTTGAGTGACTTTCAGCTGTTACTCTGGTGGGCACTTCAAGTACATTCGCAAAGCCGTTTGAAGCCAAAACCGTATCAAAATCTCTACTACAATGATTGTTTATACTCATATCAATATTAAAATCACCTCCAGCAATAAGCGTGTAGCCTCCGTCAGCTACGAAACACAAAAAGTGGTCATAAAATTTTAAAAACGTAGCTGCATTTCCGCTTGGTGGGCGGTAACAAACAGAGTAAATTAATGTACCCACACACACTGATATTATTTCGTAGTCCAGTGTAACTGCAGTGAATGACCTCAGCAGTTCACCATTTTCATTCGCACCCAGCAGTAGTGCCACTCCTCCACCACGACCAACAGGCCTGTTAAGATAGTAAGTTTTATAATTGCTCATATTGAAAACATTATGTTCATTTGTGCTCCATGTTTCGGTCAGCATAATCGCAGTGAATTTAAACTGAAATTCACAGAAAAACTCATCTAGTAATCCTGCTTTATTCTTTACTGATCGTGCATTAATATGCACCGCTTTAATGGATGCGGATGGAAAAGAAGAAGCAATGCTGTTCAGGTCAGTGGGAAGGTAATACATGTGTTGTATCATTATTATTTTTTTTTTAATTTATTTTATTGCGCACTGAAGTTGCGCAATACTTATTTAAGCAGATCTAGATCGTTTATTCCCCTGACATGAATGACAGCCGTTCCTTCGTCTTTGCGGGCGAGGATTTTCCCATTCTTGTGCCAGACAAAGCGATAGCCACTATCTTTCGCTCTTTCTTTCGCAGCCCGAAGCAGCTCTCTGTTATGGCGAGTCATGTTTTCCTGAATGTGGATGCGTGGTTCATTATCTTTGATTTTGTTCTTAGCTTTCAGCCACGAGTCTCTTAGCGCCTGTCGGGTGAAACAAGCAATTATTCCCGGCGTCTTACCCTGTCGGGCAGGCAATCTGTGTATTGTTTGAATGTCTCCGGCAGTTAAGGTCGGGACCTCAAGTTTCGGAGCCAGGTTATTTAACAGGGAAAGTAGATTTTCACCCGGTGCAACCGCGATGCCATGTATCTCTAAGTTCAATTTCCTGCTTCGATACTCAAGGTCATTAACTTCTTGCTGGAGCTGTGCTTGCACTACCTGGCCCATGTCATCCTTCTCTTCCAGTTCTGCAACTCGCTTCTTCAATGCCCTAATCTCAGTGTCTTGGCGGGAAACATGTCTTTCAAATTCATCGAATTTCTTCGACATATGTTGCACAGAGTGTTCGATTTCCGCCACTTTCTTTGTTAGTTCTGGTAAACTATCAAGCTTTTCTAAGATAGAAGCAAGAGCTTGCTTGACATCGAGTTCATTATCAATGTCGTCTTGGCTACTCGTGCGAGAAGCATTTTGCCTACATGTGAGACAGCGCCACGATTTCTTCGCAGCATTGTTTTTTGCTTTAAATGACTTTTCTGTCACGCCTGCACATTGACCAAAGTGGTACACACTTTCACACTCTGTACACGTCACACTCGGCCCATCGCCACGGATGGCTGACTTACAGGACAAACACACGCTAGACATTTGATTTTGTGACTGGTCACTGCGGCAAAAACAACATAATATGAAATATGCTTTTCAACCAATCAATAACATCAGTGGCGGCAGCAGCAGAGACAGTGGCATTTGGCACGGTTCATTGCAATTTTAAACAATATTTCACTAACCTGCAACAAAGGCAGTTTCGCCGTTAGCGATGTGCACAAGTCGCTGCCGCTGCCGCCAAGTAGCCCGCCGTTCCGAAGAGCTCTCGTTTTATCCTGCGTGGGCTCCCAGTCGGCGTCTGCGCAGAATGTGTCGGTAGCACGCCAGGCACTCGATGATCAAGCTTGGTGACGATATCGTCAACAAATGGCGTTGGTTTGCAGCAGCAGAAATGTCGTTTTTTTTTCCAGGATTCAGGCCGCAGGGGTACTCAAGAAGGGGAAGCCCGATCTGCAACAAAGGCAGTTTCGCCGTTAGCGATGTGCACAAGTCGCTGCCGCTGCCGCCAAGTAGCCCGCCGTTCCGAAGAGCTCTCGTTTTATCCTGCGTGGGCTCCCAGTCGGCGTCTGCGCAGAATGTGTCGGTAGCACGCCAGGCACTCGATGATCAAGCTTGGTGACGATATCGTCAACAAATGGCGTTGGTTTGCAGCAGCAGAAATGTCGTTTTTTTTTCCAGGATTCAGGCCGCAGGGGTACTCAAGAAGGGGAAGCCCGATCTGCAACAAAGGCAGTTTCGCCGTTAGCGATGTGCACAAGTCGCTGCCGCTGCCGCCAAGTAGCCCGCCGTTCCGAAGAGCTCTCGTTTTATCCTGCGTGGGCTCCCAGTCGGCGTCTGCGCAGAATGTGTCGGTAGCACGCCAGGCACTCGATGATCAAGCTTGGTGACGATATCGTCAACAAATGGCGTTGGTTTGCAGCAGCATGACCGAGATTACTACGTTTTTTTGTGTGTGTGGGTAGTAACCCTTCCTACCTATGTTTTACTTGTTAGGAACGAGTATGGTAGTAACCATTGCTAATTGCGTCTGTAACGGCGAGGGTAGTAACGGTTACTAACCTCCCCGTTACTAACTGAACTTACTAACAGGGTCGTAACATATGTGACAAGTAGTTAGCAAACCGAAGTTAGTAAGTACTACAACCTTTTTTTTAAGAGTGTAATAATAAGCGTAGGGCGTATATTCGCTGAGAAACAGTACTTGCGGTTTAAGCGGAAACCAGCTAACGCGACTTTCACAGGAGATGGGCAGGGGCGACGGCAAGCGATCCCACGGCGAGCGTTTCGGAGAAGCGCCCCAAGAATGTGGATTCCCCCGATACCACATGGCGAAACTTCTCCTCATTGCAACTTGTGTCCGAGCACCCGAGCCGACTTCAATCACGTCTTTGTGAAGTGCCCAAACAAGCCCAAGCCCCCGTGGCAAGGGTCAGAACACCAGGAGCGATGGGAGGCTGCTCTGCGCAGCTCGCAACCGGAGTTACAGCTCCGGACAGTGGGCTGGGCCAGAGGGGTCGCCGAAGCACAGAAGTGTCCGGCCACCTAGAGCGGCCCGAGGGCCCATCGTCGTCCTGCTTCCGCTTCCCCCCACACACCCCGCACATGATTCTTTCACGAATCAATAAAGTTGTTTACCTACCTACCTACCCGATACCAAACGCTATGCCGAACGCCACACACACACACACACACACAAACACACACACGCACACATACACACACATTCACGCACACATACACACACACACACACACACGCACGCACGAACGCACACACACACACACGCACACACACACACACACACACACACACACAAAGACATTGCATAGTCAGTCGAATGGCCACAGGCTTCCCAAACACTTCAGAATGGGGCATAGCGCTAACACACAAGGACGCGCCTGTCCTGTTGTCTCTTCCTCGTCCGTGTGTGTTAGCGCTATGCCCCATTCTGAAGCATATAACCAACTAGCCCAAAAATCCACGTTCCCAAACACATTTTGCGATTTACAAAGCGTCGTTCAATTTTTTTTAGCTGGCGCATTTGTGGTTTATTGCCAAGAAACAGGGCTGGGCAGTATCGCGATACAAGAGTATCGCGATAGTATTTCAGAGATACTTTTGAGTATCTATATTTCTGTATCGGGATACATTTGAAAAATGTATTTGTATCTCAGTATTGAAATACATTTACGATGTATCGCCTGTATCGCGATACTATGCAGGGCACGGGTATTTCGTTACATTGTTTTTTGTGTCGGAAATAGTTGAGGCGTGTTTTCAATAAGGGAATGGGTTTTTTTTTTCTTTTTTGTGACAAGACAAGCAAAGGCGCGCCGCCGGTCGCCGACAGATAGGGCGGCGATGGTTTCTTCTCAAGCACAGAATAGTCCATGTGGTAAAGCGCGCGACGCCGCAGACGGCAAAATCGCGGGGGCAGTGTTGTCGGCCTCTGTCGATGAAAGTCGCTGTCTCTCAAGGCCAGTGCAGCACGCCTAAATTTTTTCGGGTGGCAAGCCATTACTTCGCGACCCCCTGCGCGGATACCGCCTTGGAACAGGCTTTGCAATGCTTCGCGTGCCTTCAGTTCTCAAAGCGGCGGCACTTCCAAAAGCAGTTTCCGTAGTCGCGGCGGACGTGACTAGAAGATGGCTATCTTTGACGCGCTTTCAGCCACCTCTCCAATGTCAGGGTGCGTTCCTAATTGATTACATGCGTAAAACGGCCTTTTGTGGTAGCAGGCTCCCTCACCGCCGAAGCCGACTTCGCCTGTTGCGGCTTTCTGAAATGGGTGCTGGTAGCGTCGGTGGTGGTGACAGCTTCATTGAAGCCGACAGGATCAGACGGCTGAGGATTCCGGAAATGGGGACAGACTTCGGATTCTGAACAGTCAGAACAACCCAAGTGAGGGCGGAAGTGTTTCGGTACCTAGATGACCCGAGAAGAGATATCGCCACGCTGCAGGGCAATACGGCTATGAAGGCGGTATTTATTCACTATAACACGAATTTGTGCTCGCCTTCAGTGGTAGACAGACTTTTTTTCTTTCGTAAGTCCTGTGCTGAGGCTGAACCGACGCTGTTAGAAGACAGCCTATTTGGGAAGCCTACACAGCAACCTTCTCAGCAAAGCAGATCTTCAAAATAAATGTGTGCTTTTTCTCAATCAATTCTGGTGTTCATTAGTGATTCGAGTTATTTGCTTCAAGTGTGCTATGTCTAGCATAGCTTAGTTTGTTCGCCAAGTATGTCGATTTCGGTGTCCAATCCTTGTTACTGTTTCTGTGAAATAGTGTATTTTTATTCCAATTGATACTTGTAATTATGTCATTATTACTAATTATGTACTTTGTCCACCCCCCTCCCCTGCAATGTCTTAATGGCGCTGAGGGTACTGTCATAAATAAATAAATGAACTGAACGTTTCGAGCGCTGTAACCTTAATTACAACATTATGCTGCACTAATAAGTGTCTTTGCGTAATATGAGCATCCTTGAAATAAAAAAAGTATTCCAATATCTGTATCGCTGTAGCTGTATTCCGGAATACTTTTTTCGTGTTATTGCAAAAGTATCTCCGAAATATCCCGTTACGTTAAAGGCAAATGTATCTCAGTATCTGTATTTTAGGCTTCCAGTTCATGTATTTCGATATCTGTATTCAGGAATACTCTTCTCAGTATCTCTGCCCAGCCCTGCCAAGAAATAATACCTGTGCGCTCCTCAACACAAAAATTGGCCGCGTATCTGCGTGCTTCGCTGCAAATGTCGTGTAAAGACGATAGAAGAGGCGCTGTGTGAGATATGGACGCCATCTGGCAATACGTCGGGAAACATGAGTGCTGTGTTGCGTGCTGGTAGTCCCGGCGCAGCAGCAGGCGAAGACCGGCGGTGACCAACGCGACCGGTGGGGACGCCAGCCAGCCCGAACACGCGATTTGGCGCGAAGCGCTGAAGCAGAAGAAACGTCCGCACTCAACGAGTACTCTCCACACACTCTTTCATTTACACGTCGCCTGGGTGAAACAGGAATGCCAGAGCGGCGCCCACAACCGGCAGCCTGAAGGCCGCCCACAAAGGTGCTTTTTCATTTTTTAAATATTTTTTTTCACCTTCTTGGCCTTCTCAAATCTAAAGTTTTTCAACACCAACCCATGGCATTCGTACAGTGTAATACAGAACCGAAACCGAAACACAACAATGAGCTCGTGTGGAGGGCACGAAGGAAGGCAAATTTCAGCGCAGCTTAAGAAACTTGGGTCCTTAAAAATACGTATGTATGCATTTTCTATTAAAGGAACACGCCATCTGATACTTACCTAATGATGTTGCACCTCAGATATGCATGATATTTACTTTTTGATCGACAACGTTCACAAGTATGAACAGCCGTACCAGTTCAAGAAGGCTGGCCCTTGGGCAAGTGGTTCAACTTTGACCAAGTGGCTGAATCGAGGGACGTGCCGACAAACAGAAAGACAGACAGACAGACAGAAAGACAGCCCAAAATTTCTCCGTTTAAGTATCCCAAGAAAGACTATCGTCTTTAAAAAATAAATGCAGGAACGCATGCCCGTGAAAATTGCGGAAAGAGCGCGTCTCGTCTGGCCTCGCCGTGTGATCTTTTCTTATGTGATTACCGTTATCATAGCAACGGGCGGCTCGCTCAGACGCGCCGCTGAGGCATCACGCGTACGCGCTGGTCCACGAAGCGCCTGGTTTCGATGAGCTCACCGAGAGACGCGTGAAGTTGCGAGCGGTTTCAGGGGCGAAGCTCCTTAAAGCGGCACCCGTTCGTCCCCGTCGTAGTGCGTAACCAGTCTTAACGCTAGTGCCAGATCTTGACCTCCAAGGTGGTGCCGGTGGAAGATTTCTCCTGTGCGTTGTTGAACAATAAAAAATTCGCAGTGTGCGCGTCAACTAAAAGCCGAATTCTTCTGTCTCTCATTCCCCATTAGCAGCCATTGGCATGTTCCAGTAGGAAACGTTAGTAGAAGTGTAAGTGTTAGCTAAAAGCCGACTTCTTCTGTCTCTCATTCCCATGAGCAGCCATTGTTTACCTCCAAGGTAGTGCCTGGTGAGATTTCTCCTGTGCGTGATTAAACAATAAAAATTTTGTTCAAAACGCCGTTGATGGATGAAATAAACCAACGAAAGACGCCAGATGTTTTGTAAAAGCAAAACGAAAGAACGCCAGATGTTTCTAAAGCAAAACGAAAAGACGCCAGCTGCTTAACGAAAGACGCCAGATGTTTCTCCTCTCCTACGGTCCCCCTCCTATCTTGCCTCGCGGCGCAGCGGCGCCGACGCAGGCAGCGTCGCGAGGCAGCGTCTTGATTGAAAAAACCGACCGCTCGCGCTGCACAACCGTTCACTGACTAGTGTGCCTCGATGTTTTTTTTTTCTTTATTGCCTCACAAAGTATTTTCATACACTAATCGTAAACCAGGGAACAGTACAGTGATACACCACCAGCTGTTAGCTGACTACATCTTAAAACCTTGGCATGTGTAACAACAACTCCACTCTGGGAACCCACTCCGGTACATCCATCTGCACTTTCTGCATTTCGACAAAACGAGAGACACATTCGCGACAGTAATCGCGAACAGGTCTGACTTCCACATCGGCATTGTGAAAGGCCGTTCGGGTTTGCCATATACTATGCAGGCCCAGGAGCATAATAAGGTCGTAAGGTACGCCATCTTCATTTTCCGCGGGCCACAACGTGCAACTTGTTTCTAGTAAGCAAGCTATGGTACGTAATGCAAGTGTTATATTGCAGTAGAATAAACGTTCAAAAAATACACAGAGTATTTGCGGTCTTCATTTGGAGCTCTGTGTGGGAAAAATCAAGTCGCACGAATCTTTTCACGAAAGTACGAGATAGGGGGCTTGGTTTAACGCATATGTACATACGTCAACTCGTCAATCGTTTTCTTTTCCTTCGTGATACAGATGACCCTTTTCTGAGGACAGTCATACAACTGAGGTTGTGTAGAGTCTTACCGGGTTTCATAGTTTCGTCACAAAGTGTGCAAGGACCCATAAGGGGCTATCTTAAAGAAGTTGTTTCATCATTCCATTTCTTGTCAGCGCGTTTTTCATTTGAATACTTGACTGAGGTGTCACGTAGAAAATTGTATAAAGACCTTGTGGATATTTTATTGCCTGTACCGTTGTACCGTGAGCTATATTCTGCAGGCCCAGGCCAAGATGTACTTAAACGCGTGAAAAGAATGCTCGTAGCGCCAGGAGTTAAAACATTTTTCTTTAAATTGCACACCGGCACTTTACCAGTTAAAACATGGTTGGAAGATAAAGGCTTATTTGTACCATGGGGCCCAGATT